>NW_026576605.1:0-25000 GCF_028641065.1 Leucoraja erinaceus
GTTGAGACACATTTAAAATCAATTTGGATACTCACCTTCAGGAAGATAGCTCCATCTTTCTTTTCATCTGTTTTTCCCAGATTTGCCCAGCTTCCCTTGAATGGATATCAACTTATCTTGAATTATCTAAGATTTCTTTCCATTATGCTCACGAATTTCATCTCTTCTTCCTTGAGGCCTTTGATAACTGTTTCTTTCTCAGTGAGACCTGTGCCTTCATCGAATGGAAGCACACACGAGTCTTTAGGTTGCGCTACTGGTTCTTTTAAATGAAGAATTAGAGACAAGAGTGTTTTAATTGTTATCTATTCTGATACTGCACGCGAAATTTCCTAACTTCACAGCACACAGATATGTACACATAATGCTCTGTAACACTATAACACTATATAAACACCAAAAAGCGACTTTGTACCGTTGCAAGCGTCCCCAGTCTTTTTTTTGTCTATTTAATTAGTGTTTGGTGTTTCTTTTTAATATGTTTTAAATGTTTATATGTGGGGGCGGGAGGCGGGGTGGGGGGGGGGGGGCGTTTAAAATCTCTTCCCTGTCCAGACCCGACCTTTTCTTCCCTGTCGTGTCTCCGTGCGTTGGGGCTAGCACCGTGGAGCGGCCTCCCACCTAACGACCCTGGCTCGGGAAACTGCGGCGCTGCGGACTCTCCCCATCGTGGGCCCGGCCTCGGATGTGGGACGGTGGGGACTCCTGCTGCAACTCGACTCCTGGGCTTCGGAGTCTCCAGCACGCAGCCGCATTTCCGGTGTACTTGGTACAAAATCGGGAGCTCGCGGTCCGGGGGGAGAGAGACCGATCCCGAGCTCCCGCAACGTGACTTCTCCCAGCCCGTGTCGTGGGTTGGACGACCCGAGCTGGTCGACATCGCCCGGCGTAGACTTCATGGCCGTGGGACATACGCGCCACCCGGGGGCTCCCACACGTGACTTTTAGACCGGAAGCGGGGGCCTACATCGCCCGGCACGGCATAAATGCGTGGGACTTAAGCATCGCCCCGCCTAGGTCTTGGACGCCGGGAGAGACCATGGAGAAAAGTGGAGATAAAGATTTTGCCTTAAAATCCCTGTGATGGGATGTTTGGTGTTGAATTGAATTGTGTGTGAGTCTCAGGAATTCTTTGTTTGTCATGGCGTGTGGAAGCCAGGAATTCGTTTGAGAGCCTCCCCCCCCCCACGCTGAGAAAGCTCAAATGAACAATAAATATATGTATTTGTATTTGGTCATTGTATTGTATGCGTATGGTAATATAATTACACAAATACTAAGTGCAGGAGACTAAAACTAATTGTCCCTAGTGCCGTGTAGTTTGGAGGCATATTGAAAAGTGTATAGCGTTAAATAACATAGCATGGTGGTTTGTGGGGAATAAGCTACTCCTGAACCTTGATTTTTGGTTTTCAGAATCCTATATTTACATATATATATGTCAGCTGATGAAATTAGTTGGGCATGCCCAACGCTTGAGACCCACCCATTGACGCAACTGTACAACTGCAAGGGCCAGGCCAAGCGAAGAAGGGGCGGGGGGTAAGGTCATCTTTGACCCCTCTCACCCCTGCCACAAACTCTGTGAATCACTTCCCTCTGGAAGGCGACTCAGTACTTTCAAAGACGCCGCCAGCAACCAGACATAAAAACAGCTTTTTTTTCCACGAGTAGTAGCACTAGCTCAAAAACCCAAAAATATGTACAAGGGCCCCATTTCGGAGTTCGCTATTTCATTTAGTCATATGTTTAATAATCATAATGTTTATATTATGAATGTTTAGATGTAGTCTTGGCCTTCCTAACTGTCACGGTATGTCATGTTTGTCACTTGCGGCGGGCGGAGCACAAGGCAAACTCCTTGTCATGTGAATACTTGCCAATAACGTATTCATAATGTATTCATTCATTATTTAAGTCATTTCATTCTTCAAGTGTGACGAATGATAGACAAAGCTAATCGCGAGCGCGAACGTGGTTTGTGTTTTACTTCTTAATCTTACATAATCGTAAACGTCTGTTCTGATGCACATTTCAAACTTCCGTGAGCATTCTGATATCTTCTTGGAGAGATAGAAAAAAAATGAATAGATTTCATCGGATCCTGGTGATTGGGAGGATAAAGTGTGAGCTTGAGGCTCAGAGTGTCATCCAGTGTGGAGAAGGGAAACCAAGGGCCCTTTCGCCCAACATGCGCCCACAACAAACCAGCAATGTTCCATCTACAACGGTCCCACCGAACATCGTTGGGTCGCCACTCCAGCCACGGTCTGTCCTATCCACCATTCACACGAGTTAGAACATTCAAAAAAGAGAAGAAGTGAGAGGGCGGCCTCTTAGGCCACGCACGGAATCAAGTGGATATGGGGTGAAGGCCCGCAGAGAAACAGGGTGTACTGAGTTGCTAGGATGCTTGCCGCCATGACATCACGATCTAATGGCCAGCGTTGCTGCGCTCGAAGGGACCGAATGTGCCTAATCCTCACATGTTGTCTATGATATATATTGTATCGATGTATCTATCCATGTATGACCTCCTATTGCTTCGTAAACGTTGCGATTTTTTTGTGAGTCCCCGCCTCAAGGCACTGCTCCTCTTGGCAGCCTCGTTCCATGCAACCAACCGCCCTTTGGGTGCAAACGTTCCCCTCGGATTCCTATAAATTATTCCCCCTGCAACGGTCCAATGCCTCGTCCTGTTCTCGACCACCCCCTAATTTGGGCAAGATACGTGGTGCGTCTACCCGATCTATTTCTCTAATGGTTTTGTACCCTTCCAGAAGGTCACGCCTCATGCTCCGGCGCTCCTGGATGAGTCCCAGCCTGCTCATCCTCTCCTGTCCTCAGACCCTAGAGTCCCTGAAGCCTTTAACCTTGTGATTTCGACGCGTCCTTAATCGGTACAGTTGTGACTTGTGTTCCCGCGCAGCTCGACAAATCAGGCAACAGCTTCTTGTCTGTGTCACAAACGCTTCGCTCTTCCTCGTGTCCTCGCAGAGGAAGTGTACTTTTCTTCGCCTTCTGCTTCGGCTTTAACTGTGTGCGTCCTCGGCCAAACTCGCAGTGCCCAGTTGATCGGAGGATACCCGAGAAATTCGCGGCCTGCACTCGGGGCAGCAATCACAGCGTGTTTCGTGGGGGGGGGGTTCGCATCACCGATGATGCAGGGCGCAACATTGTCCCCACTCCAGTGAAACGGATTTGTGCTGAAAGAATTCAAGGCAATGAGCAAATTGGTCTCCCCTCTTCCAATTCTCACTCTGTGCCTTGAAGCCATTTCGGCAACTTCCTGGTTACGGCAAAGATACTAGAGGATCAAGATAATCCATGGGCTACGTGTTGTACGTACGGAACGTCCACGGCCCGTCATTGTTATCAAACCGCGACTTCCATATTAATCCTCCCGCTGTAAATCCGCTCTATCATCCTTGGGTGTCTCAGGTGGCATGAACAGCGTTGATACCGCGCATGCTATCACTTCACATATTTTAGTTCAGGTTATTGTCAAGGTTCCCCCTGTTCCCCCTTCCCTCCCATCTTTCCCCCATCCCCACTTTGTTTATTTTCCCTTGCAATTGTTTTTGTGCACTCCATTGAATAATAAAGTTCATGCTCATGGATCAGAAAGCCACCCTTTGAATGTAAGCTCGCTATTATTTCTTATGTTATATGGTCAATATGACATAAACCATAAAGCAATTATCTATATATTTATATCATAATATATACACATACATTAATTTTTTTTTAACATACAATATTACACTTTTACTAAACTTATACATACACACATACATATATACACACACATACTACCATATAAGATACTCACATACATATACTACACACACAGACATCCACATATATATACTCACCTACATAACACACCATACTACACCATATTACATACCCACATACATACACATATAATAACCACAAATAACACACACATACATCACAGTATGAGTAGAGGAGTGCCCGGGTGATACTCGTCCTTGATTATGTGGTGGCCTGGCGAGGCAGCGTGAGGAATAGGTAGGCCATGAAGGGAGAGTGTTTTGTTTGATGGTCTGGCCTGCGTCCACAAATCCTGCAATAATTGTTATGACTGTTACAAGAACGCCATCGAGGCAAAACACGAATGCAGCCCTTCTCAACAAAGCCTTTGCATTCGCCTCCTAAATTTCACGTGTCCCGTAGCCAAGCATCCTTGTACAGCTGAAAATGGCGTGACCCGAAATGTCCCTGTTCTTTTCTCCAAGTGCTGGCTGACCCCTGATGCTGTACTCCAGCTTTTGGGTTCTATCCTTGTAACATCAAACCGGTTTCTCGTGGGGCAGGAGAGAGACCTAAACAGTAAAATAATACGCGGAGAAACAATGGATTGGGACCCAAGTTAGACCCAAAATATGCCGAGGAGACAAAGGAAACTCCGACACCCATGAAGGAGGTTTATTGTCGGGCCGTGTGTACTGGGATTGGGGGGTTTCAACGTTGGGGAGACTATTGGGGGTTGAGAGGTTGGGGTCCGGGCTCCCAGCAGTAACCCATGGAGAGGAGAGACGGGTCTACCTGACGCCAGTGAATGGATTCTGGTTCCATATAACGCTGGGTGACAGCTTCAATGTAACGCCTCACCACCATTCCCCTTCCCCGCGTTCACTCCCCCGGGAATGTTGGAGGTCTACCTCAGCACGCGCGGCACCATTTCACCGTCACACTTTCAACGTTAATTAATTCACGGAGTAACTCTCCCCTTTTTTTTTTGAGTTTCGATGAACAACCCCGCTGAAAATCGTAATAGCAGCAATACGCACAGGTCAGCAGCATCTGCCGAGAGATGCCTGAGAGGCTTAGTCTACTTAGCAACTGCTGCCCCAGTCCATGTTCCGAAGACCGACTTGCGCAGCTGATGTTTTGGGAACCCGAATTGAAGAGCTCCCTTTAATCCCTCGAATTGCCTTATTTTTGGGAGAATTTCTCCCTCAGCCTCCCTTTTCTGTTCCTTCCACTGAGCTGTCCACCGACCGATTTCCCCAGCCTGCGTTTGGAAGTCTCCTTCCTTGCTGCGCTTCTTTCAACCATATAGGCACAGCAAATAATGCAAGACCTGCGCAATTCGGTCCACTGGTCAGATGTTGTAAAAATGTAGGGTCGACAAAATGCTGGGAAACTCAGCGGGTGCGGCAAGTTTATGGATCGATGGAATAGGTGGACGTTTAGTGAAGAGTCTCTCGACCCGAAACGCTTCACCTATTCCTTCGCTCCAGAGATGCTGCCCCTCACCGTTGAGTTTGCTCCAGCATTTTTTCTACCCTCGATTTTCCGCATCTGCAGTTTCCTTCTTAACATAATACATGGCATAGACTTTCTGCTGGTGGCTGTATTGAACGGAGAATCTGTCTTATGGGGCCTGCTTTGTTTTCCTCTTGGCTCACCTTCCCCATCATGGTCTGGTTTGGCTCCCCACCAAGCACGACACCTGCGGCTTGCAGCGAATCATCCGATCCAGCAAAATATTATTACTCAACCTTCCCTCCTTTATTTACTGTACACTGTAGGGCCAGAAGCGAGCGGCAAGATCATCGCTGACCCCTCACCCTGGCCACAAACTCTTGAATCACTTCCTCTCCACGGCGACTCCGGACTGTCACAGCTGTCCACATGCCAGACATACAAGAAAACAGTTTTCATCCACGATAGTTGCTCTACTCAACAGCCAAACTCCTGTAGCCTCCCTTTGATCTGGTATTTTTTGTTGTTCACTGCTTGATCATGGTTGTTGTCTCATTAATGTCTTGTAGATTAATGTTTAGTAGTTCGGAGTCATTCGTACTGTTCCGTTGTCAGTTGTTACTTGCGGGCGAAGCTCAAGGCATTCCCTTGTATTTGACTACTTGGCCATAACTAACTTATTATGTTTATAATTAGGGATCCACACGTGAGTAACCAGTTTAGGTTGCATTTTGACATCATTTATTATTGCTTCCACTCACCAGTATTTTAGCAACTCCATCTTATGACAATAGTTGTGTACTTAGATGCAGGAAAATGTTAACTACCTTGTACTTGTCACTAAAGGTCTGTCATTTTTTTTTCGTTATCGATCTATAACTCTTATCAGATTACATACTCATAAATATGACCATGTTTTTTTGTGTTGAAAATCCTATACGGTGCGTTATAGCCGTAAGCTACTGTCAATTGTGGCTTCCGAATCATTGTATGATGAAAACACCGAAACAATATGAATATAATTGCATCCGTTTTATATTTCTCGGGGGCATTTCGATTTATATCCCAAAAAGACTCCAGTAAAATCTCCCCGTCTCAATTGAACTGCCCCCCACTCTATTCTCTTCAATTTCTTTGTTGCGAATAATGTTTATTGTACTTGCCTATGAAACTCGAACAAAACCGGATGCCAAATTGAAAGAAACAAACAATGTACAAAAACACTGCGGGCCAGCAGTATTTGTGAAACGTATTAACTCCACGGCCGATTTGGATCGCGGTGTGGAGATTCCAGTTAACTTTATGGCTTCCCCACACCAAATTCACTTACATTGGCATGCCATTCTTTTAACCAGTTCTATTTCTAAGGTTCCTGTGGCTTACATTAAAATTTGTGGTTAAATGTAATTTTGTTTCGCGCGTCTGTTTGAATGGGGTTTCTGCCCCATATTGACACCCCCAAAAATATAATTTTTAAGTTGACAAGGGACCTTAAATAGAGTTTTCCTGACTTGGGACCCGGGACCAAAGACATTTACCGATCAGAGTGGAACCGGAGCAGATTCCTCAGACATCTGTTCCAATCCCAGTCCCAGAAAGTAAAGTTTCCGAACTTATTCCCACGGAAGCGTGAGATGGGACTGGTGCGCGCGGTAAAAGGAGACTGTTCCTGCTCGTAACTGAGAGAAACTCCACCTCTCGGGGATGGGATCGTGAGGAGTACGGGATTCAGAGAGGAGTTCACACGAAAATCGCCCCCAACTTGCCCACACACACACACACACACACACACACACCCACACACACACACCCACACCCACAACACACACACACACACACACACACACACAACCACACACACAAATCCTGTATTATGATGCCTGTGAAATCACGAGCAAATGATAGAATAAACCGTGAAGTTTCCCAGGGAACGGGAATCATGGCCGTAGGGCAATTAAGTCGAGAATACCGATTTAATGTGACTCAGAGGGCAAGATCTTCACATAAAAAGTGCATGGAACGGCATATGCCTGAATCCGCCCAACAGTCACCCATTGCGTTTGCTCCAGAGATTCCTGCGGACCTGCCGAATTAGTCCAAACACTTTGTGCGTCTACCTCTTCGGTAAATTTAATCATGCCATTGGGATTATACATGGTACAATCACTTTTTCAATTATATTTTAAACAATATCCTATAGGTGCAGGAGTAGGCCATTCCGGCATTCAAAGCCCAGCACCGCCATTTCAATGTGATCCTGGCTGATCATCCCCAATCACGTAGGGTTGTTACCATCCTCCTTCTCCCCATATCCCCTGGACTCCTCTTAGCGTAGGAGATCTATCTAGCTCTCTCTTGAATAGTTCCAGAGAGCCGGCCCTCCACCGCCCTCTTGAGGCAGAGGAATTCCAAACTTCAATCACAACCTCTCTGTAACATGTGTACGTGTACAGGGATAACCTCTCTTTGGACAGGGTACATGGACAGAAAGGTTCAACATGATATGGGGACTAACCCGGGCAACTTGACTGGCTTGGTACCAATGAAGGTCACGACTGCCAGCACGCATTCAAGTTTCCCTATTCACCTGTCTCGCTACGTCCCACACGAGCACACAGTCTGCTGGGATTGAAGTCTGTGTGGCACATTCTCAGCGTTTTATGCCGAACTTAAGTAATGTCTGCACGTGGTTAGATATTCTACATGTACGGAGAGATTTGTTGGTTCCTCTAGCGTCACGACGCAATAAGTTGAGGTGTGAGATACAGGTTCGGGTCCATGCTTGTTAGTGTTAAGGAAGTTCTGCAAATGAGCGAGTTTCGGAGCCGAACGAGAAAAGCGGGCAAATTTCCTTCGCTCACAAGATGCTCTGCACCCCGAGTTTTCTCCAGGCATTTTGTGTGTACCCCTTCTATCTGTGGGGTTGCTACTGCAGTCTCTGTTCAAATAAGTGAACCCTAAGTCTTTAGCAGGTTTAGTGGGGTTACCAGGTGCCGCGAGATGTAATCTAACTGCCTAACAAATATTGCTAAGCCACACATGAAAATTACACCCATGTTTGTTAAACAGGGTTGGGCTGTATACTGTGGTGTAGATAATAAATGGTATGTGTAAGGAAGGAACGCAGAAAATATGATAGGGCTGGGATAAACCGAAGATAGACACAAAAAGTTGGAGTCACTCAGCGGACAGGAAGCATGTCTCTAGTATTTTACTGTTCTCGCAATCAAGAGCAAAGAAAGGGTTTCGACCCCAAATATGATTTCTAAAATCCCAGTGATCCGTACTGCACCAGCAGCCCCAATCCCTACTCCAGCCCTACTGCATCTCCCGCTGATTTTATTCCAGCGTTTTCGTGTCTATAAATGGGTATTAAAATGTATGTCCCGGGGAACTGTGACATGGTAGTGTTGTAATCTTAAGCGTAAACATAGTATTGGAGGAACTCAGCGTGTCCGGGCAGCGTTTGTGGCAAAACCAGATGGCACTTTGGGTCGGACACTTTTTTCGTCTGGATTCCAGGCTACAGTGGGGAATTATGTTTCCATATATGCCCCTCATCCTTTCTAAAACTCCCGAGTATACTCACGGCGGCTTTTACTCAAAATCCTCCTTGACCACCTCTTGGAGGGAAATTTGCAAGGCAGACAGGACTGGGCATTTACTGAATTTTGATATTTAATGACTTTGTGCGTAAGTCAATACTATTAGTGTAGATGCTAAGTACAACGTGGATATGCCGCAAACTCTGAACAAAGGATTAGCGAGGGTGCAGGTCGGGGCGGGGCCCTCTTCGTAGTCAGTGCTTCCCCTTCCCCTGAGTTCTCCAGCACTTTGTGTAACCTGCGCTCTCAACCACATCGGCATTCAGTATCTACACCCTAATTCTGGCCTTCAAATCTAATGCACTGCCTCCCTTTGCCATTCACAATTACTGTTAGGTCCAACAACGCAGAGAGTCAGCCATCACTGAGACTCTAGCCTGCGGCCTCCATGCTGGCCCGGGGATTGAGAGGAAGATAAAGAGGAGGGGGAGGGCTGAGTCGCGTGACTTCGGACGCGAGGAGCAAGGGGCCCGGTAGGCGGAACCGCTGGAGTATGCATCCAACCCTTCAGGTTTGCAGCAGACCTCCATGGGACCCAAATATGGCGGGGCAAGGAGAGGTGATGTCAGTTTCACGGGCCCAAACTGGTTAAAGGGACCCCGGAGCACTGCAGGGCTGGGATCGTGCCTGGCATTGGGACTGCTCCTTTATCCAGAGCGTGCGGGCGGACCAGACTTTTGGAAATGGCGCTAAACATTGCGGAGGCCTGCATTGTACGCTGCAAAAATAATTTCCTTGCATTTGCACTGTGACATTAAGTACCCCGAGTGGGTGTTATGGCGCATATTGCCATTGCTGGTAACATCAGTGCATTGTTGGTAATAACATCACCCAATGGGCATGAATATTTAAGGCCTTGGCTTGTACTCGCTGGAGTTTAGAGGTATACGGGGGACCTCATTGAAACTTATCCAATAGTGAAAGGCTGGGAAGAGTTGATGTGGAAAGGATGTTTCCACTGGGTGGTAGAGTCTCAGAAGCCTCAGAAATTAAAGGGCGTCTTTTGGGGAAGTAGATGAGGAGGAATTTCTTCTTTGATTAGAGGTGTTAACTCTGTGACATTTTACCACAAGAAGGCACTAGAGGGCCAAGTCAATGACATTTTTTAGGCCGAGAAGATTCTCCTTGATTAGGACGGCTGGCAGGGGTTTTATGAGGAACAAAGGCACAGAATGGGATTGAGGGAGAGATAGATAGCCATGATTGAATTGGGGATAGACCTGATGGCCTATTCGCTGCTCTTATCCACTACGACCTTATGACTTTTTTACCCAGTGAATTAATTATTGGGTTGAAGTTGCTTCACTTCTGCCCCAGGGATTTGAATTCATGTGACTGAATGTCGCTGAAGGTGAAGTGTACGGATTTGTGGTGTCCTTCATGAGTGAGTTTAGGTTATGTGTGTGTTCTTTTGTTCATAGGACCGTGCACGTCGCCCGCTGAAGATTTGACAGTCATTTCCATGCAGATAATTGTTTTTGGGACTAGGAAAATTTTAAATGATCTACCAAAACAAAAAGCTTTGCACTGCACACGTGAAAATAAAAAAATAATCTAAACTACTTCCACGATCTCCATTATGTTTTTGTCTTGCATTTCATCGTTGCAACACCGATGCTCTAAGATGTACGTAGCAATGGATGATTTGGTGTCAATGTTACCTCGCTTAATATTGCCAAACATTTTTCCTCAGGTACGTGTCAACAAAAACGGGTGAAGGAATTTTTTTCACCGGCAGACTCCTTCTGCTACCCCGACAATGTTATGTTCCCCACAATCCAACCCTGCGAATATTATCGTTATTTTTAATATTAACGTCCACCTTTGTGAATTATTCCACAAAAGCGTGCAGGGTTTTTAATAAATAGTAACATCCTACCTTCGCGTGTGATCAGCTTCTGCCTGAAATAGACCAACACAAAATCCAATTGTTGAGACAATTTTCACAGTGCAACAGCAGAACCCCCCTCCCCACAAACTCAACCCACCTCCTCGCCACCGTTAGGTTAGGTTTAGTTTAGCGATACAGCGCTGAAACAGGCCTTTGGCCCACAGAGTCCGGTCCGACCAGCGAGCCCCCCACACTTTAAACAATCTGACGTCTTTGTAGTGTGTGAGAAACCGAATACCTCTAGAAAATGGCACGCAGGTCACAGATAACGTACCATTCCCGTAAAGCCACACCCATAGTCGTATCGAACCGTGGGCTCCTGCGCTGCTCGCTGTAAAGCAGCAACTCTACCGCTGCGGCCGCCTAATCCGCCCTCTCCCAAATCGTTTTTGACAGTCTGTGCCTAAAATCCCCAACTATTAGGTGCGGGTGGACACCTGATACAGTATCACGAAGAAAATCAGTAAAGACGGTTAGCACCATTAGGAAGTGCAAAATAGAAGAACACGTGGTATAACGAAGATGCAAGTAAAGGTAACGACTGCAAATACCTAACACATTTACCGAATTAATGCAATCATTTGATTTGATGGTGAATCTTATTTGCAACACGCTTATGCGGGAAATCATATATGCTTGTTACCAGAACCAAAACTAAAAGCCACCATATGCCAATGTCTTAAATCCTTATAATACCTTAGTAACTGTACTTGAACGTTTTATGTAAACGGGCGGTGTCTAGCGCAAATCCTTACTAAAGTTTTAATAATTCCAATTCTAATAATAACACACACACAATTAAAAACCGTGTTATAAAATGATTGAAACATTAATGGGGACCTGGCAAAATAAATTATAAAATGCAGCTGTGTTTCCAAAGCTGTAAGCAATCATTTTTCCATCAGGAATTGCTCATACAGGTGTTTTTCAAGTAATGTTAGATTTTTAAGTAAGTTTGATTATGACGGTAACGTCAAATAATTACGTCGCGATCACCAAACCTAGACACGGGAGAGTTTGCCGCCTCGGAACACAGAACGAACCCGGGGAGAAAGAGTCAGACTCGATCCCGAAATGGGCCTCCTCAACGTATTTGCATAAACTGTTATCCTAAGGTGCAACCTGCACACCTTTATGCATTATGCCTTCCCCCCTATACACGCCCGGACACCACGCCAAATTACATTTTTTTTTTTTTGCGCATGGGTTCCCCCCATTAATGTGTGGTTTAAGATAATTTTTTTAACTCCACGGTAAAATTTTTTTTGATGTGAATGTTGTTGTTTTATATGAATTTGAAAATTTAAACTATAAGACTGTCTATTTAAGGATCCGTTGAAACTTTCCTCTCTTTTCGCTGTAAAGCTCTTAAAATAACTTATACGCAAAGTATATTGCAGTGGAAACCCAAGAGTATAGTAGCCATGTAATCTCGGGTTCGAAACTACACCGCCGCGCACGTAGTCAGATGTCTGAAACTTGTCTGGGGCTGTTTGTTGACGGATGGAGACTTTCACTAAGTGGCGTCAGGCGATGCGCACACACACGGGACTCAATCCCGTAGCATGTTTATGTGTCGTTCGAAACTCGTGCGTTTCGAGATTTACGCCACATTGCCGGCTGGTCCCCAGGGGGAGGACGTTATCTACCATGATGATACGGTCCAATTCGTAAGTTTTGACTCTCACATAGTCCCCGCGAAACCGCGGAGGCTGGAGAAACAAATAATTACCGGGATGATTAGTTTTTACCCCATACGCACTATCATGCTCCCCCCGTGGACCTCAGTTTTTCCGCCATGGAGAGTTCCCGCCACGGAGGGAGTTCTCTACACAGCCCCGTGTGTGTACCATAACTGCAGTAAGTAAGGGGACCTTGTTCGTTCGGAGGCCGACGTCGTATTTTCATATGATCTTAGTCTCGCCACCTTATCGCTGGGGGCCAATTTCGGGAATTGGGGGGTGTCTTTTTAGCCGACTCCGGCCACACGATCCGCCGGGAAAGTTACTCTCGACCAGTTGCGGGACGCCCCCTAGTATGTTCGTATTACGTTCGATGCGTAAAGCACCCCAGACTCACTATCGTCTAGGAGATACTGCGTTCATAGCTTCCTGATGAATTTCTTTGTGCTCACGATAATGGCACACATACTGGGCAATGCCGCCCCGGCAACCTCCACGTGCGGGGCACCCGCTGTCCACGTCTGGTCCTCAGCGCTACCGTGAGACCTACCACTAGGCCGCTTTATGCGTCTATGTCGTGAGCTAACAAGTTACTTCTGCAGCCGGGACTCGCCACAGCCTTGATTAGCGGCACAATGGCCACAATGATCACGTTGCTCATAGTGAGTTTGGACTACGGCCCACCTTATCCACTGGTCTCTGAGTCCGCGTGTTGCACGAATTTGCCTAATAAGCAAGCGCGGTTGAGGCGCACCCTGCGGTAGTAACTGAAAGCGCAAAGCGTGAAAACTGAAGGCCGTAGGCTCGTGGGGGGAGGTTTGAGCACTACGTCGAGGTTTCTACTCCCAACATCTCTGGGGTCGGGCATAAAGGCGACGATGGATTTCTGGTTTCCGAAGCGAGCGGACGTGCAGTCACGCCAGGTGTGCGCCACATGAAGGCAATGGCTCCATTCTTTTCCCTGCGGACCGCGTAAGACGCGTACGGCGTGGTTAGGTGACCGACCTAATAAGTTGAGCATCAAAGGGAGTTAGTCCAGGCCGAGTGGCATGCTGGTTGCCGGAGGAAGTGGGGGAGACTCATTCGACCCAGACATTGAGATGGAGTGCGAGAAACGCCAGTCCATCATTTCTCACCAAGAACTTTCTCTGGTCATGTGTTTATATACGACGAATGCGTCACTCCCAATCAAGTCGTTCTGTTTTGAAGTCCCTGAACCGTTTCGAACGCTATTTGGCTGTCTTACACTCTTTCGGGTCATTGTACTTACTATCATGCTAACTCTTGTACTTTTGTAGAATATCCGTAATATGCCCACGGAGTGCCTAATGCCTGTCTTCTTAAACATGTCCCTTCTCTAATCACCTACCTTGCAGACTCGGAGGATTCCTGACAAATTGTGAGTATTTGCACGGGTTACTCATTTGTTCAGGGCGTGATCTTCTTGCTATCCTCCTTATTAGTTGCTTTTTCTCTCTATCTCTTTTTTTTCTTCACATTCTCAGCCCCGATATCAGTATCCTTGGGGTGGGGTCATTTTGGCGCTTTCCCCCTCCGTGTCTTTTCTTTTTTCATTTTACCTTTTCTTATTCTCACCCAGTAACAGGCATTCGTTCATGTGAGTTATTTTATCAAGGGGTTACCTTTCTTTTTTACTTTCTTCTTTTACATTATCCGCCGGTTTTTCGGGTTACTCCTCTAAGCCTAAATCTCAATTGCTCTCTCCTTTCTTCGCCCCCCCCCCCTCCCCATCGACCCTGCCTGATGAGCAAGACCTGCTGGTTGAGCCTGCGGAAGGCCTGCCACTGGCAAGGAACTTCGTTGTATTCAACCATCCTGTTACCCAATATTGAATTGGGACGGATAGTCTACCTTAGTGTTTTCGTGTATTTTGTTTCGGGTTACATTCTCGTTTTAGGCGGTTTTAGAGTCCTCCGGGTTCGCGGTCCCACGTGCCTGGCTGAGCACTGTAAATTGTTTGTCAATCTCATCCATATCCCGATGGTTGTTTACATCAGGTTTGGGTTTTGTGTTCCATTGCATAATTTAACACTATTTTTTGACTTTGACCTGTTTTTTTGCCTTGTGTTACGTGGCTCTGAAGTACCTGCATTCGAGTCCGTAACAAATGCTCCGTCCGATTTTTTTGCTTACCTGTGTACCGACTTGGAATGACCGATTAAACTCTGTAAACTGATCTGCCTTGTGTGTGACCCTGCATTTGGTCCTCCTCCTCGTTTTCATTCTGAATAGAACGGCCATCAATGGACTCAGCGGGCTCTGATCTTTTCGTGGCAGCACTCCCATAACAAGAGGAGGGCATCTCGCATACCAGGGTCAACCTCGCCTCGATCTTCGCCGGTTCCGGGATCTTCGTCGAGCATCAGCAGGGTTCGAGGTGGACATCGTTCACAGGTTAACGCTTTAGTTCTCCGTTTTTAACAACCTTTGACGCGGATGAATTCTTTGTTTCCTGCTGCGGCTGCCCGTGCCTGCTGAGTCCGTGTCTTGTCTGTGTCTCCAGGATCTCTGATGGCCACGCCT
This sequence comes from Leucoraja erinaceus, assembly GCF_028641065.1. Lineage (NCBI taxonomy): Eukaryota > Metazoa > Chordata > Chondrichthyes > Rajiformes > Rajidae > Leucoraja > Leucoraja erinaceus. The sequence goes on from NW_026576605.1 coordinate 14,958, forward strand.
GCTCAGCGTCTCCATTCGTCCACCTGGCAGACGGGACCTTTGGGGAATCGGAGGAATGTAGACCTTTTTTATCATGTGGACTGCGATTCGACTTCAAGCTCGTCCTGTCCATCATAACGCTCACGTTGTAGCCCTTTTCATCACGCACTGTCGGTAGTGCGAGGCTTGGTCCACGGGTGGAAGGTCCACCATTTCCTCGCTGTTTGCCCAGACGTTCGGTCCGTGTTCTGGAATCTCTGTCTCGCACGTTATGATTCATCTCCAATCCTGGCCACGAGGCTTCACAGAACTTCCTCCCTGAACCAAGGTAATCCTCAGTTCTGGATTTTGCTATTGACTTTCGAACGTTGCTGCCAAGAGTGCTGGAATGATGCTGCTTTGTTGGATGCTCTTTCGCAATGGATTATCTGCAGCTATCAAGATCAATTGGCTCCACTAACAACTAATGCCTTCCGCTTTTCTCAATGAATTTCCTGGCTGTCCGATTGACTCTAGGCTCCGAGAAATAAGCGAAGGGGGATCGGGCGGCAGTTCGCTTCCTCCTTCCCAGCAGTGGGGCAGCGTCGCCCGTCACCTTCCGGTCGGGACTTGTTCCTCTCGGCCGTCCATCATCCTACATCCCCTGTCTCGTCAGAGAGCCTGCATGCTGGCGAGCCCAACTCAGCATGGATGAACACAGCAGCGCTCCTCAGGTAGGAGTGTTTTTTACTGTTGAACTGGGACATTTGTTGAACAGCTGTTCATAAAGGACAAAGGAGCCAATGAAAGAGGCATTGGTGAGTTGTACCGCCTTTATGAACATTTCCTCATCATTAACTCACGGCTGTCGATTGTTTGGTGCATTCCCAGTGGCTGTGGTTGATTCTGGGCATATTATAACTTCTTGGACATTCGCTTGGCAGATGAAATGCCAAGCTTGAACGGGAACAGCTTCAAAATCCTCCTTAGGATATTTCAACTCGGGATGGGCGCCTACTGGCAAGGTAACTCACCGAACTCAACTGTCAACGCAGCTTGGACCCAGGTACACATTGACCATCAGTTTTCCCCTCTCGACTCTTCCTCTTCATCCTCTGGTGTTGGGGCTCCCTTTGTTGTCTTATATAAGCCTCACATGACCTGGGGTACTGGGACATAATTTTCCGGGATAACTGTAAAACTCACCGTCCTTGCATGATGCTGTCTCCTGCCGTCTATGAATGATCCGTCACGGAGAGTTTGCTGGGATCTTCCGGACCACCCTCCGGCAAACCCTCCCGCGTCAAGGGAGGGACCTTTCCAGATTTTCTTTACAACCAATGTTCCCTCGTGGTTATCTGAGACCTGAAGGAGGTGTTCAACAGGGCCCAGGCCACTATCTTTCGCCGCATAGCCACCTACGATTGCCTGCAAGCAACCTTCTGCCGAGGTACAGTGCGCCTCCTAAGGTCATACCTCTCTCTCGCATTGTCTCACCACCTGCGCGGCTCGCCATGGAAAAGTACATTGACGATGCCCTTGCACTGATTCCTTGTGTATCATCATACCCCTTCCTTCTATCACCTCGCCCCAGGGACTGCTGATCTGTTTCCTTTGCTGGATTAAAACGTATCAACACATCCGCGGCCCTCTTGATTACAGAGGACCAATGACATTACTGTTAAAAAACAGGGTACCCTCTTCCTCTTATCTCCTCTGCATTTTGAACTATTAAAAGAGCGCTAAAGGATTCACTTAAGTTAGATCTTAGAAATGCTTATAGGTGGTGCGGATAAGGGAGGGTGACCTTAATTGCAAAACTGCGTTTTAACCACACCCATGGGTCAGGATATCTGTAAGCTCTTTATTGGTCATGCCGTTTGGTCTCTGTATAATGCTCCACTAGTCCGTTCTTTCAATGGACATGGATTAATGACTTATTACGGAGACATGCTGAACAAATTTGTGTTTGTGTACCTTGATGACATTTTGATCTCTTCCTCTCCAGAACGAAGACATCCCATGTTCTTGGCAGCAGGTACACCAGGGGCTGGAACGTTTGCTCCTGAATGATCTGTTTGAGAAAGATGACCAATGTGTATTTTCATGCTTACAACAGTTCGAATTCTTCCTGTTATGTGTATCACCTGCTGATATACAGATGGACCCGAGCAAGGTCAGTGCTGTGGCCACTGGACTACAACCCTCCAGTCGTCAGCGACTTCAGGGGTTACTTCGGTTTGCTAATTTTTATTAGGAAGTTATCCGGAACTTTAGTGTCACTGATGCAACCACTCCATGCTTCTGTGACCTCAGCACACCCCACGTGCCTTCTCCTTTGATTCTCTCTCAGTACGAAACTTGCTAGTTATAAGCAGATCAATTGAGGAGCTTCACCTCAGCCCCCATTTTTCCTGTGCCACCTGCATACCGTCCACTCCCGTTCGTGGTTGAGGTGGGCACGCCCTCGGGGTGGGCATTTTCCGGGGCGCGTACATCTCCCAGAAATCCCCCACAGATGGTCGATTACATCCCTGCGCTTTCCTCTCATGAAAGCTTTCTCCTGCTGAGAGAAATTACCATGTGTGTAACCGTGAACTATTAGCGGTTAAAACAGCCTTGGGGGAATGGAGACACTGGTTGGAGGGCACAGAGCAGTCGTGTTCGAGGTTTGGAGCAGACCAAAGAACCTGGGCATACATCAAGTCAGCCACAACTATATGGTCTCATAACTCGCTGCCCAAATGCAACGGTAGGGCTCTCTTCTTTAATCGGTTTGATTTTGTACTTTGTCTTTTAACACACGCCCTGGTGCCAAGACATGGCAAACCGTGATGATGCTCTCTCTCCAGAGTGAGTTTGATCCTGACCCGGCTGCCCTAAGGTTTCAACTCCCATTAAATGCCCTGCTATTCCGTTTTGTTGGGGCAGCTTACTTAGGGGAGAGTTGAGGAGAGAGTTTCTGAGGCAACTGTGCATGGTAGATTCACACAGGTCCACCGCTAGGGTGTCCTTCTAATCGTCGTTTGTTCCCGTTCCCGAGTACATTCCGTTCACAGGTGATTTCACTAATGGCTCGTACGTCTCGGATCTCCTGTCCTCCGGTGTGTCCGCCGAACCCTGTTTGTGATCCAACAACAAGGTTTGGTGGCTTCCATGGAGAGGGGGCATTAAGGAGTACGTCCGAAGTCCTGCAGTATTTGTGCTCGGAACAAGGACCTCCACGTGTTCAGGTCTCGCGCCCTCTTTTGGCCTCCTGAATCCATAGCTAGCCTTTGTGCGCCCTCTCATGCCCCCTGGTCAGACCATCACCGCCATGGACTTTGATTACAGGGGGCTTGACCTCTTCTGAAGGTAACACCACAGTCAGTGACTGTAGTGGAGACTATTTTCTAAGTTGGTTCCCTTCATTTCGTTGCACAAGTGTTCCTCCTCGGCACAGAAAACGGCAGGTCCTGTTGTCTCATGTTTTTTCAAATTCAATGGATGCTCCAAAGACATTCCTCCAGGGACCAGAGACATTGTGTCTGACCGGGCTTCAGTAGTGTCCAGGGGTTTGATACGGATTTTGTTCTCTGTTGGATGCCACGGTCAGCCTTACATCGGTTATCACCCAGAATCCCAATGGACAGACTGAACCGCCTTAACCAGGGAATTGGAGACAGGACTGCGGTGCTTGGTGGCACAGAGCCCTTCTACTTGGAGCAAACACCCTATTTGGGTGTAGTATGCAGGCACCACACAACTTCACGCCCTTGCTCCTCGATCTGAGCACTCTCTCATTCCAGTCAGGTGCCTATGGTTATCAAACCCCATTGCTTCCCTGCTGTGGAGAAGGAGTCCAGTGTGGCCCTCCGCTCAGGGGCTTAATCCTCATTCACTTTTCCGTCCTTTTTTTGCAACAAGGTTTGAATGGGGTTTGTCCTCGTCGTCAGATGCTGTTGCGCAGTGTTCTGCGCGGTACACGAGGAGGCTGATCGTGGAACGAAAGCCGGTCCGGTAGTACGCACCTGGCCAAACAGGTGGGGCTCTCCCACCGCGACTTTCCATCTGAGGGTCTGGAATCCCAGATATTTGCTGGCTCCTCACATTGTTGGTCCTTTCACCCGATCGCAAACCGGTCATCAATACTGCCTTACGTGACGTTCATCATCACAACAACCCCCCGTGCCATGAGCGGTCTTATACCTCTACTTCCGTTGTCTCCCGACTGAAGTTCATTTAGGAGATGTCCTCTGATCCCTGCCGCTCCAAACCCCCACCGTTCTCCCCGGCTCCTTGATGGTTGGCGTCCGGTGCTGACACGGTCAGCCAGCCTTGCTGGGGATGCGCCGCGTGCTTGTCGTGGTCGTTCAGATGTGTGTGGATTGGGAGGGTTTTATGGACCTTGAGGAGCGAAATATGCGACCCTGAACTGATCAGGGAATATTGGCGCCAACATCTGAAGATCCGGGTGGGGCCGTCGGGGAGCCGGCCGTGGAGGGGTGGGGGGGGGGGTTACTGTCAGGTCTCACGTTTGATCTAGTTTTGTCTGTTCTTATTTTTATTATTATTGGTTTGTGCATTCTTGTTGTTAGTTGTTGGTGTCTCACATTCTCCTCATCGTTTCCGGTGTCAGCAGGTCCCAAGTTCCTGATCATGATGGACATGTCGTTTCCTTGTTCTCCTTCTTTCCTCGTTTCCCTCGTTCCTTCCTCCCCCGTGTGATGTTGGCCCGTTGGCCTCGCGCAATGAGGGTGTTCAACTGTGTATCGTTCTCCCGTTAGTGTGTATTTAAGCACTTGGGTGTGTTGGTACTTTTTTTGGTGCCCCTCCCAGGTCGGTGTAGATGTTCTTGGTTTCACCCCCCTGCGGCCAGTCTAGAAATCTTTTGACCCGTGTTTATCTCGACACTTTGCCTGCTTTGAGACCCTGGTTGTGCCTCCGCTCACCTGACTTGTACTGTTGCCTCCGTTTTTTGTTTACCTGTGTACACAGACTAAATATGCCGAATTTAAACCACGAAACCTAAGGCTCTTTCCTGTTCCTGAGCCTGCATTGAGATAAATCCTCCTCCCTCGTTCAGATTTATGATACTACCCTGAAGATGGTTGGTCTTACAACTGAAGGATAATACAATCGTCTTGAGACTGGGGCCCTATCACGGAGGCAAAGAATTAAATCACGTTCGGCGTATGATGGAGAGTATATGCTGGAATTCATCAACTGATTGTCTCTGACTGAAGACGATTTGCAATCTCCCAGTCTAAGTCAATACTCCATTTCAACCATTATTAATGACTAAATCAATCATGGCGAGGGAACCGATAATGCACGTTCAAACACACTAATCTTGTTTCCGGTGAAAGATGCTGGATAAAATCGCATGTCAGTCCACAAATGCCGGAGTAACTCAGCGGGTGAGGCGGGCAGCTTCTTATGGGGAGAAGGTAATAGGTGGCGTCGTTTGGGTCGAGATCCTTCTAAGAGTCTCGTCCCGACACCTCATCCCATTCCCGTCTCTCCATCGATGCTGCCCACCCGCTGACTACTCCAGCCATTTTTGGTCTGAACTGCACTCACGTTTCATCATTGCTTTAGTTCCTGTGGTGCTCGATCAATTATAGCTACGTTGCGCGGCGGGCCGTGGGGTTCCACCAACAATAGAAATCTGTTTACATCGTCGCACGTGCTCCCCACGGCTTCAAGATCTCAACGATAGTGATCAAGATTTCACGTAATTGTAACAAACCTTCTGCCTAGAGTTGTCTCGTCAATTCAGCTTACTACATCATGTAGTAAATTTCCAATCATACGCCCCCTCTTTTCTGCACCACCCATGGGCACTTTTACCGTTTGTGTTAGATTTTCCCATACGCTCTGCAACCCTTCAAAAGAGACAGGGGACGTGAGGACTCCGGGTGAGACCGGATTTGATCAGACCGCCCGCCTGCAGTTTTGTTTTGCTGGATGAACCCGCGGAATGTGGCAAATTGGTTCAAATCTTTATCCCTCTTATAAAATTAATTTCTGTCCATGCCCGGACCGCGGTTAACGCGTTTTACCAATGAACGGATCGACAGAACAGCTTCTGACTTTCAATTTGCTGCTTTAGTTCACTCTTCCCCGGTTGCATTCCCCCTGGTTTTATTTCCCACGCTCAGCCGGGTTTCACGACGCGGGAATCCTTGGGATATTAAATGGTAGCCGTCCAGCGCCGACCGTTGTCCACCTGGTTCTGCCCACTCCAGGCACTGAGCCCCGTCTCCTACGCCGTCCCGGGACCCGACCCCTTTTACACAACCCGGCGCGAAACGCGGACAGTTCTCAGCCAGTTTTCATCACAAGTCCCGGAAGAGATGATAACATTCTCTGTGAATTTATTGTCATGAATATTAGAGAGGGGGGACTTGGTGTCTCTCCGCGTCGAAAAGGAAAACTGTCCCCCGTACAACGTAACTGAGACGTGGGAATTTGAGGCGGTCTGTGGAGACTGGATGGATGTGATTGAAATGCAATCACACTCGCATCCCACACCAACCCTCCTGCTGCTCCAGGACTACCAGTCGACGTGGTCAGTAATGTCGTCCTCTCGCATTCCCTTCTCCCCGCTCCACACACTCAGCGGCGGCGACTCCCATACTCCAACCACTGATTCCCCCCACCCTCCACCCTCCCACAATGTCTCCCCCTATTGGGATATCCCCTCCGATCCCCACCCCGCGCACACCCCCATTCTGTAACCTCTTCCTTCCTTCCTCCCGGTGTCGGGAGACTCCTTCCGGTCCCGGGGTCGTCTTCACTCTCTTTTTTTTTTTCTTCCCCCCCTCTCGGTCCCCCTCTCTCAGAAACCCCTCCCGAGCCTTGCGGATGCGCTGTTTCCAGCAGAGAGGGACGGAGACAGTGATGTATGAGACAGGGGGAGAAGCAGAGAATCTTTGGGTGGTTCCGGTCGGGGGGGAACTCGCGCAGCTGCGGTCGTGCGGGACAGGGGGTAGGAGAGGTCCCGCTCGGACCTCGCGGCAACAGGCGGGCGGACAACTGAAACCTGCCCGGGCGCTGACCGACCCCGAACCACATCCGGTGGTCCAACAGACGCATCGCTTCCCAAGCTTTTATCCAGGGTGGAGAGAGGAATTCGTGGGCTCTGCTACACCAAGAAGATTGGGACAGAGGCGTGACGAGTGCACTATGGGGAGGATTGGTCGAGCTTTGCAGTGGGGATGGAGGAATGAATCACGCTATTCAGCTATTGAGGCAGATCGGGCTAGAAGGCTCATTGAGTGAATGGTTAATTTGAGGGTGTTAAATGCAGGAGGTAAAGGCCATTGGCCGGGGTGGCCTCGCCGGATAATATGTCAATGGGGAGTCATCCATGAGGGGCCAGATGCCGTCCCCCGTATCTTTGAGTGTGAGGGTGTGAGAGAGAGGGATGGGAGGCTCTGGACATATAGGAATGAAGTCCATGACCGGTGTGTTGACAGACTGGGTGCGAGAGTTCACGGGTTGTCGGTCCCTGAAAGATGAGGGGATTCACGGGTGGATTTGATGGGTGTTTATCAACTAAGAACACACTGATCTCAGTCTGAGATGGTTCTGCACTGTAAGGCAATGTTCCGCAAATGAAGCAGGTGGAATCCAAGGCAAGGCTGGTGAATTATGATCACAATTTGCTTGGGGGATTCGGGGAGGTGTAGAACGTTAGCGCGAGTATAAAACAAGATTATGTTCTTGCTTGGACCGGTCTGTGACCGGGGATTGCAGCTGGAGATCGGTGTCTTTAATATTGCTTTGTTATGGCCTATATGTCAGGGCTTGGATGTGAATGTACCTAAAGACGGGTGATTAGTAACCTTGCTTGGAAGGACTCACATGTTCTGGCAGCAGGTGGCAAGTTCTGACCATCAACGATCCTGCAACAGCTGTTGCGGCAGTTTATGATTAAAAGTTTTTTCGCTGGCAGATGGGAATCACGGTCAAGAGAGTGTCTACAGGGTTTATCTTTTACTGTTGGGACTGAAGGCACGATATGGAGTAACTCCCATCGGTCAGGCAGAATCGTGGATGCATTGTGATCAGGGTCCAATGCACTCTAGACCCTGGATAAGTTCCTGGCGGTTGTCAGGGTAGCGCACTGTAACTCTACTTTTTAAGAAGGAGAGATGAGAGAGAAACGGGGAATTATAGAGCCAGAACTTAGACTTGCTTCGCTCGTGGGGAAGATGCTGGACGCATATTAAAGATGTTATCAGCAGCGCAATTTGGAAAGCGTGACAGGATCGGTTCAAAGTCAGCATGAAATTGATGAGAGTGAATCATGCTGACTAATCTTTTGGATTTTTTTTGAGGATGTAATTAAGAATGAGATGGATTTGGAGAGCCAGTGGATGTATTGTTGCGGGGACTTTCAAAAGCCTTTGACAAAATTCTTTAACCAAGAGATTAGTATGCAAAAGAGAGCACACGGTATTGTTGGGTTAGGGATTATGGCAGGTCTAGATAATGTGTTAGCAGAAACAGGAAACAAGCTGGTAGGATTTTAACAGATCTTGCCAGAAGGCAAGCAGTGGACTACTGGTTTTTTTTAGGGTACGTCGCAAGGCTCGTGCGTGGGACCCCAGTTGTTTGTTTTACATATATATTAACGATTTAGACAAGGGAATTAAATTGTAACATCTCTACGTTTTGCAGATGACACCAAAAGCTTATGGTGGCAGGTGAGCTGGGTTGGAGAATGCTATGACTGCTGCAGACTGACTTGGATATGTTGGAGTGAGTGGCCGGCAGAAGCTGACAGCGATGCAGTAATAATGTGGATACATGTGACGGATATCCACTTGGTGACATAGAAACAGCGCAAGGCACGATTATTATCTGAATTAGGTCAGATTATTGCCGGGGGAACGCCCCCCCCGGGACCTAGTATACAACGGGAGACCTGGGTGTGCTTGTACACTCAGTCACCGATAGTAAGCATGCACGGTACAGCAGGCACAGTGAAGAAAACTAATGGCATGTTGACCTTCATTGCAAGAGGCTTGAGTTCCAGGAGCAGGTACGTGCCCTACTGCAGTTGTACTGGTTGAGACCGCACATAGTGGTAATGCATGCAGATTTTGTAGTCCTAAGTTGAGGGAAGGACAGAATTATTGCAGCGTAGGCTTTCAGCCACCTTTACAATTCCCTCGGATGTGTGGGGCTGACATATGAAAGAATGGGACGACTCGGCTTGTGCTTCGACTGGAAATTTAGGATGAGGATTGAGAGAGGATTTTATAGAATAACATATACAATACTTATAGGATTGGACAGGGTAGATGCAAGAAAAATGTTCCCGATGTTCGGCGGCGAGTCTAGTACAAGTGGGTCACGGCTAAGAATACGCGAGAGCTATGTAAAACCTGAGATGCTATGAAAAACATTTTCAAGCAGTCGCAGTTTGTTGAACCTGTGGAAGTTATCGGCCACCCAGGATGGCAGTTGGAGGCCAAATCGCTGGAGGTTTTCCAAGAGAGAGTTAGTTTTGCTGCGTAGGTTGATGGGAACTAAGGGATTTATGGTTGGATTAGAATACATTACGGAATTCTGGGTATCCATATTTTAGTATGATCACCACTGAATTCACTCCCCCACCCCCCCCCCCCATGATTAGGCACTGCCAGCTGTCTCTAAGGGCGCGAATGGCCTTACTCCGGCACCTCTTTTCCTATGTCTAGACGAGGGCCCTCGGACAGATCCTGCCCTGCATCCAGCCCCCTGCGCCATGTAAGATCCTTTGCGTTTCGCTGAGATTCCTCCATATACATCCGAGACGTCTCGAGTAGTTCTACAGGCCTGATATCTCTCACCCCTCACGCGAACCGCATTTCCAAATAATGCTCCCAGGTAAGAAGGAATGTGTCAATCACCCTTGCCACATTCCCGCTGTGAAAATTTTATCATTCCGTCGGTTATGAAACCTAAAACATAAAGAACACTCAAGAATCTGCCTTTGGCTGATATCTGTGTTCCCGCGCCATTTCGACAAATCACACATGATCAGCCTTCCTGTGTCACGTTTCGTATTCAAACTAACAGATTTCAGGTTTACCCTTCTCCCGATTGCT
>NW_026576605.1:35000-82946 GCF_028641065.1 Leucoraja erinaceus
AAAAGCTTATCCACGTCAACTCTGTCTATCCCTCTCATCATTTTAAAAACCTCTATCAAGTCCCCTCTTAACCTTCTGCGCTCCAAAGAATAAAGACCTAACTTGTTCAACCTTTCTCTGTAACTTAGTTGCTGAAACCCAGGCAACATTCTAGTAAATCTCTTCTGTACTCTTTCTATTTTGTTGACATCCTTCCTATAATTAGGCGACCAAAATTGTACACCATACTCCAGAATTGGCCTCACCAATGCCTTGTACAATTTTAACATTACATCCCAACTTCTATACTCAATGCACTGATTTATAAAGGCCAGCACACCAAAAGCTTTCTTTACCACCCTATCTACATGAGATTCCACTTTCAGGGAACTGTGCGCAGTTATTCCCAGATCCCTCTGTTCACCTGCATTCTTCAATTCCCTACCATTTACCATGTACGTCCTATTTTGATTTGTCCTGCCAAGATGTAGCACCTCACACTTATCAGCATTAAACTCCATCTGCCATCTTTCAGCCCACTCTTCCAACTGGCATAAATCTCTCTGTAGACTTTGAAAATCTACTTCATTATCCACAACTCCACCTATCTTAGTATCATCTGCATACTTACTAATCCAATTTACCACACCATCATCCAGATCATTGATGTACATGACAAACAACAGTGGACCCAACACGGATCCCTGTGGCACCCCACTAGTCACTGGCCTCCAACCTGACAAACAACCATCCACCATTACTCTCTGGCATCTCCCATTCAGCCACTGTTGAATCCATCTTGCTACTCCACCATTAATACCCAACAATTGAACCTTCTTAACCAACCTTCCGTGAGGAACCTTGTCAATGGCCTTACTGAAGTCCATATATACAGCATCCACTGCTTTACCCACATCAATTTCCCAAGTAACCTCTTCAAAAAATTCAAGAAGATTAGTCAAACATGACCTTCCAGGCACAAATCCATGTTGACTGTTCTGACCCCTTATTCTTAAACTGTGTGGCCCCTGGTTCTAGACTTCCCCAATATAGGGAACGTTTTTCCTGCCTCTAGCGTGTCCAAACCCTTAATAATCTTACATGTTTCAATAAGATACCCTCTCATCCTTCTAAACCCCAGAGTATACAAGCCCAGCCGCTCCATTCTCTCAGCATAGGACAGTCCTGCCATCCCGGAAATTAACCTGGCGAACCTACGCTGCACTCCCTCAACTCTACCATCGGTGGCGCTGTGGGATAGTGGCGTTGTTACAAAACCTACCATTGGTGGGCGCTGTGCTTGCGATTCCGGAGGCTTTGTGGGTGGGGGGGGGGGGGGGGGGGGGGTTAAAATGCAGTGAGGTTTATATTAGTTGTGGAGAGGAGTTTGCTCCACAGATCATTGGATGATTGGAAGTGCAAGACAAAGCAAAAGGTATGCAGTTTATTTAACCCTTTTTCCCCGCCGAACCTCGCCACCACACGGGGGGCCTACACACCTCTACACCACACGGGGGGCCTACACACCTCTACACCACACGGGGGGGCCTACACACCTCTACACCACACGGGGGGCCTACACACCTCTACACCACACGGGGGGCCTACACACCTCTACACCACACGGGGGGCCTACACACCTCTACACCACACGGGGGGGCCTACACACCTCTACACCACACGGGGGGCCTACACACCTCTACACCACACGGGGGGCCTACACACCTCTACACCACACGGGGGGGCCTACACACCTCTACACCACACGGGGGGCCTACACACCTCCACACCACACGGGGGGCCTACACACCTCTACACCACACGGGGGGGCCTACTCACCTCGCCGACTGGTCACCAAATGGTCGGGAGAGAGGTCTTTTTCAAGACTCAAAAGAATTAAAAATGAATGAAGGTCCACAATGTCTCAATAGAGGTTGACTGCAATGAGCATTCTGTGCATTCTGACAAACTTAGACAAACACATCTTGGTGAACTTCTGGATGATTTTGCTATGAAGAAGGCGAGAAAAAAAAATGTTTGCTCTTAGTGTATTTGTAGTTTCTTTATTTCTTAATATTCCACATTCAATTCAAGAGGCACTTATTGTCACATGCACCAATTGGTGCAATGAAATTTTGGGGTCATCATCCGATATCGGAACAGGAGAACATTCTCAGTGGCTTGGACTTCCGAATCGGCCACTTCCTACCGGAGACCGCGGCTCCCGAAATCTACAGGCTGAGCTGGGCGGAGATTCCCGCTGGCGGCCCTCTGCAAAGGGTTTCCAGGGCTCCGCAATGTTGAAAACAGTGTGGCCCGAGGCTGGGAGCTCCGCAAACCACAGCTCCATGATGTTGAAGCAGCAGGCCCAACACTCCAGAGTTTCAAATGGCTATCCAGGTAAGGCATCTCCCGCTCTGCAATGAATCCAATATGTATTTTACGACCAACTGTTTAATGACAACATACAGTAGGATCTAAAAGTGTCACACTGTCACTGTGGGGTAGTCATGGTCCTCTTGTCATGCGGATGGGGAATGGGGGGGGGGGGGGGGGGAGGAGGGCTTCACAAGTGAAATAGCCCAGGGCCTCTCTTCATCTAAATCCGGCCCTGAGCCCAGGTGGCGGATGAAGGGCCGTAGCTCGAGCGGAAACCTGGAGCGCAGGAAGAAGCTGGTGGCCAGCGGGAACTGGAGGGTGAGGGAGGGGAAGAGCGAGGGGGGTAGAGAGGGGAGTGAGGAGGAAGAGGGAGAGAGATGGAGATGGGGGGTAGAGAGTGGATGAGAGTGAGAGGAGGGGACAGAGAGGGAGGGGGAAGGAGGATATGAGGAGGGAGAGAGAGATGGGGTGGAGGGGGCGGGGTGACTAAGGGGGAGACTGGAGAGAGAAGATGAGGAGGAGAGAGGGAGATGGGAAGGAGAGAGAGGGAGATGGAGGGTGAGGAAGTGGGAGAAGGGGAGGAGGGTGAGGGTGGGGGAGGGGATGAGGAGGGAGAGAGATGGGGGCGAATGGAAGGTGAGGGAGGGTAGAGAGGATAAGGAGGAGATAGGGAGGATGAGATGGAGTGGGGTGGGGCAAAAGGGGAGGGGGAAGGAGGGTGAGTAGGGAGAGGAGGGTGAGGGGATGGTGGAGGTCACCATGTCCCCCTCCCCGGGGGTAAGGGGTTAACGTCTAACAGGCCGCTCTGTCCACAGGACGGGGTTGCGGAGGAGAGTGGAGCAGAAGCAGAAGAAGGCGGCTCTCTCCCTACCTCCCTCCCTCAGCCCTCACCTGCTTCAACAAGTAACCCCGCCCTTAGCTTCCCCCCCCAACCCTGCCCTGTACCCGGGACCCCCAGTAGCGGTCAGCTGGCCCACACCACGGCCGGCGCAGTGGGTAGAGCTGCTGCCTCACAGCGCCAGAGACGCGGCTGCCATCCTGACCTCGGGTGCTGTCTGTACAGAGCTTGTATGTTCTCCCCGGGACCGCGTGGGTTTTTTCCAGGTGCTCCGGTTTCCCTCCACGCCCCAAAGATGTGTAGGTTAATCGGCCCTCTGTAAATTCCCCCTTAGTGTGTTCGGAGTAGATGAGAAAGTGGGATAACAGATAACGAGTGTGTGACTGGGTGATCGCTGGTCGGCATGGACACGGTGGGCCAAAGAGCCTAAACATGCGGCAGCACAGTGGCACAGTGGGTATTGATGCTGTCTCACAGCGCCAAAGACACAGGTGCTGTCAGTATGGAGTTTGCACGTCCTCTCACTGACCGAGTGGGTTTTCTCTGGGTGCTCCGGTTTCCTCCGTACAGGTTTATGGGTTTTGGTAAAATTGCAAATTGTCCCTAGTGTGTGGGATAAAACTTGTGTAGGGTAATCGGCACGGACACGATGGGCCGAACGGCCTGTTTCTGTGCTGTGTCTCTAAAACTGTAAACTAAACATAAAAAGGCACAAAGTGCTGGAGTTACTCAGCTGGTCAGGCAGCAACTCTGGAGAACATGGATATCTATGTTCCCCACAGATGCTGCATGCCCCGCTGAGTTACTCCAGCAGGTTGCGTCCTTTCTGTATCAACCAGCCTCTGCAGTTCCTTGTTCCTGCATGAAAAGACAAAAGTTGTAACATGAAGAGAGAAGAGGCGAAAATGATCTTCTTGTTTCACACCTTCTGTCTTTTCATCTCTGGTCTTTTTCTGTGACCTGTCAGCCAATCAACTTCCGCCCTCACCCCTATCCGCCTATCACTCTCCGGATTTTGTCCTGCTACTCTTCTCTTCCAGCTTCAACCCCCCTCTTCACTACAAGCAGTCTGAAGAAGCGTTCGGACCCGAAACGTCACCTATCCATGTTCTCCACAGATGCTGCCTGACCCACTGAGTTATTCCAGTACTTTGTGTGTCTTTTTTCTTTTGTAAAACCAGTATCCACAGAGCCTTGTGTATTTACTGCCTGAAGAGATCTTTGTACCGTGACGCGGAGACTCGGAGGGAACTCAGCCACTGTTTTTTTAAAAACTTTATTAAACGTCAAACGTGAAGAGTTACAAGCGTGAGCGGAGCTACAGCGGGTGATGTGCGAGCCTGCGATGTTGTAATGAGGTGTTGCATTTTGTGACGTCGAACACGGGCAGGACCTACACAGTGAACGGTAGTCCTCTGGGGAGTGTTGTAGAGCAGAGGGATCTAGGAGTATAGGTGCATGATTCCTTGAAGGTCGAGTTGCAGGTAGATAAGGCGGTCAAAAAGGTTTTTGGCACATTGACCTTCGTCAGTCAGAGTATTGAGGATGGAAGTTGGGAGGCCATGTTGCAGTTGTATCAGACGTTGGTGAGACCACATTTAGAATATTGTGTGCAGTTCCGGGCACCATGTTAAAGGAAATATGTTGTCAAGCTTGAAAGGGTTCAGAGAAGATTTATGAGGATGTTGCCAGGACTAGAAGGTGTGAGCTACAGGGAGTGGTTGAGGAGGCTGGGCCTCTATTCCTTGGAGCACAGGTGGATGAGGGGTGATCTAATAAAGGTGTATACAATTATATAGAGGAATAGATCGGGTAGATGCACAGAATCTCATGACCAGAGTAGGGGAATCGAGGACTAGAGGACAATGGTTCAAGGTGAAGGGGAAAAGTTTTAATAGGAATCTGAGGGGTAACTTTTTCAAACAGAGCGTGGTGGGCGTATGGAACAAGCAGCAGGGTGAGGTAGTTGAGGCTGGGACTATCCCATTGTTTAAGAAACAGTTAGACAGGTAAGAGGGGGGGGGGCGCGATGGGTCACTTGACGCAGATTCTCCTTGAGGCACATGGTGGGGGGGGGAGGGGGTCATAAGTGCACTATTTTCCTTTGCTCCCTTCTCGAACAGCGAAGTAATATTTACAATTTTCCAATTGCCCGGAACCACTCCTGACTCCAGTGATATTTGAAAGATCAGCACTAAAGCCTCCACAGTCTCTAAAGCCACCTCTTTCAGAACCCTGGGAGCAGGTGACTTATCCACCTTCAGACCTTTCATCTTCCCACATTCCCCCCGGTTTTATTTCCACACTCACTGGGGTTTCACGATGCGGTATTTGTGAATTAAATGTGAGCCGTTCAGCGCCGACCTGTTGTCCACCGGGGTTCTGCCCCACAGTCCCTGGCTGAGCCCCGCTCCTGACGCCGGTCCCGGGACCCGTCCCTTTTACACACCCGGAGCGGAACCGGAGCATATTCTCAGCCACTGGTTTTCATCCCAAGGCCCGAAGAGAGGATAAAGTTTCTCCGTGAATTTATTCCCAGTGAAGGTGTGGAGATGGGACTTGGTGACCGCGTCGTAAAATGAAACTATCCCGGACTCGTAACTGAGATAAACTCCCACCCTCCATGAGGAGATGGAGTGGAGGGGAGGTGACTCCATCAAACTCTTCAAACCACCGCCTGATGCTCCAGACTCCAGTCTCCGGGGTCGGTGCGACCCGTCCTTTCTACACAGCCTCTGCGGCGACTCCCAGACTCCACAACTGACTCCCCGCCACCTCCACCTCCCAGTAATGTCTCCCCGATGTGAATCCCTCTGATCCCAGCACACACGCCTAGTCTGTAAACCTCTTCCCGGAGTCAGGGAGTCTCCCCCGGGTCCGGGTCCATCTCACCCTCTTCTGATCCTCA
Source organism: Leucoraja erinaceus (assembly GCF_028641065.1). Taxonomy (NCBI): domain Eukaryota; kingdom Metazoa; phylum Chordata; class Chondrichthyes; order Rajiformes; family Rajidae; genus Leucoraja; species Leucoraja erinaceus. Next base: position 41,105 of record NW_026576605.1, read on the forward strand.
GACACCTCGAGCAGCAGATGCGCTGTTTCCACATCCAGGGTGACGGAGACTGGGGGGAGGAGCAGAGAATCAGAGAGTCCCCGGGGGTCGGTCTGGGGGAGACTCGGGCAGCGCGGCCCCGAGACTCGGGGAGAAGCCGCTGGTCCTCAGGCGCAAGCGGGCGGACAACTGAAACCTTGTCCAGGGTTTGACCCACAACAACATCGGAGGTACAACAGGAGTTTTTAACCGGGCAGGAGAGGGGAAATTCCGCGGGTTATCGGCAACGGGAGAGGGTGGTCCGTGCGGATGGGGAAACCGAATGCGGAAAGTGAGTATGAACGAGACATTGTGGGTGGGGATGGAGACATATGGCAGGCATTCAAATAACTTACCAGTAGATGGCGAGGGAGGGACAGATTGGAATGAGAGTGGTAATTAGAGGTCGTTAAAGAGAATGTAGAGATGTGGGGTGGAGTTGCCGTGGTCATACTGAACAGGAGTGGACTAGACGGGTGAGGTAATCTGCCACTGTTTACTTGCTTTCCTGCGTGGAGGGTGAGACAGATGGACCATGGAAAAAAGCAGCAGTTGACTAATCGGTAGTTGGATAGAATGTGTGGAGACTTGTGGTTGTAGGGTCGCTGGAAGAGCGGAGATTTACGCGTGGATTTGATGCGACTGTACAACCAAGAACACGTGGATCTCACTGTGAACCAATATATGATCTTCACTGAGGGAATTAATAATGTTCTGCATGTAAGGCTGGTCCAGATAGCGAAGGCAGGTGGGATCCAAGCGAGCTGGTGAAATGGATCCAAAATTGTCTTTGTGTTTGGAGGTAGAAGGTAGTGGTAGAAGGATGATTTTTCTGCTTGGAGGTCTGTGACTGGTGGTGTGCAGCAGAGATCTGTGTTGCAACATTTGCTGTCGATCTTATGGTTTCATACCTTGGATGTGAATGTAGGATGTGTGACCACTACGTTTGCAGAGAATGGGTAATGTACATAGCGAGGAAGTCTGTCATAGAAACATAGAATATAGGTGCAGGAGGAGGCCATTTGGCCCTACGAGCCAGCACCGCCATTCATTGTGATCATGGCTCATCGTCCCCAATCAATAACCCGTGCCTGCCTTCTCCCCATATCCCTTGACTACACTAGCCCCGAGAGCTCTATCTAACTCTCTCTTAAATCCATCCAATGATTTGGCCTCCACTGTCCTCTGGGGCAGGGAATTCCATAAATTCACAACTCTCAGGGTGAAAAAGTTTTTTCTGACCTCAGTCTTAAATGACCTCCCCTTTATTCTAATCTAATCTCATTTAAAACTGAGGTGAGAAATAACTGGATCTGGACTCGCCCAACATTGAGAACATTTTTCCTGCATCTAGCTTGTCCAGTCCTTTTATAATTTTATTTGTTTCTATAAGATACCCCCTCATCCTTCTAAACTCGTGAATACAACCCTAGTCTTTTCAATCTTTCCTCATATGACAGTCCCGCCATCCCAGGGATCAATCTCATGAACCTACTGCCTCAATCACAAGGATGTCCTTCCTCAAATTAGGAGACCAAAATTGTACACAATACTCTAGATGTGGTCTCACCAGAGCCCTATACAACTGCAGAAGAACCTCTTTACTCCTATGCTGAAATCCTCTTGTTATGAAGGTCAACATTCCATTAGCCTTCTTCACTGCCTGCTGTACCTGCACGCCAACTTTCAGTACAAGGGCACCCAGGCCTCGCTGTACCTTCCCCATACCTAACCTAGCCCCATTGAGATAATAATCTGCCTCCTTGTTTTTGCCGCCAAAGTGGATAACCTCACATTTATCTATATTATACTGCATCTGCCACGCATGTGCCCACTCACTCAACCTGTCCAGGTCACCCTGCAACCTCCTGACATCCTCTTCACAGTTCACACTGCCACCCACCTTTGTGTCATCCGCGAACTTGCTCGTGTTGCTCCTAATTCCCTCTTCCAAATCATTAATATATATGGTAAACAGTTGCGCCCCCAACACCGAGCCTTGCGACACTCCACTCACCGTTGCCTGCCATTGTGAAAAGGACCCGTTTACTCCTATTCTTTGCTTCCGGTCTGCCAACAAATTTGCTATCCATGAGAACACCCTACACCCAATACCATGTGCTCTCATTTCAGTCTCTCGTGCGGGACCTTATCAAAGGCTTTCTGAAAGTCTAGATACACTATATATATATATATATATATATATATATATATATATGCCATTTATTGTCACTATACATGTACAGTGAAACTGAAAGCTGCTCGTACTCAGTGCATACATACAATTTAGCACAAAAAACAAGAAACAGAAAAACAAAAAACAGAAGGGAGAAGGGGGGGGGGGGTGGATAGGTGCACAATTTCTGCGGCGTTACATACATATATACATATATACAGATGGAAGTCCGCGGTGTTGGGCAGTGAAGTCAGTGCATGTGTGAATTAGAATTAATAGTAGTTATAATTCTCGGAAAGCAACTATTTCTGAGTCTATTTGTCCTGGATTTGATGCACCTATAGCGCCTTCCAGAGGGCAGCAGGTCGAACAGTCCAAACGCAGGATGGGAACTGTCTTTGATGATCTTCTTTGCCCTGCTAAGGCAGCGGGAGTTGTAGATGTCCATCAGGGAGGGGAGAGGGCAGCCAATGATCCTCTGTGCTGTCCTAGTTACCCTCTGAAGCCTCTCCCTGTCTGCCATGGTGCAGCTGCCATACCATGCTGTAATGCAGTATGTCAGCAGGCTCTCGATGGACGAGCGGTAGAAGGCCAGCAGCAGGTTAGAGTCCAGGTTGTGCTTCCTGAGGACCCTCAGGAAGTGCAGCCGCTGCTGAGCCTACATCCACTGGCACCCCTTCATCCATTTTAATTGTCACATCCTCAAAAAATTCCAGAGGATTAGCCAAGCATGATTTTACTCAAAAACTAGACTGAATAAAATGTTTCCAAATGTCTCTCCCATCTGTGACAAATGTGCATCTCAAAACGCCACTATAACACACTTTTTTGTCTCCTGTACAAAACTGCATAAATTCTGGAATGACATTTTTGGAACTTTTACAAAACTATTTAACACAAAACTGAACCCCGATATAGAACTGATTACCTTCGGATCAATGGAAGACGTGTGTAAATTAAAGACAAAAATCTCTTCTTAACTTTGGCTTAATAACGGCAAAAAAACTCATACTTAAATTTTGGAAAAATGCAGCCACACCAACGCTCAAAATGTGGATAACAAATATGTCTGAAATGTTACATCTTGAAGAAATGAGACTCCTGATAGGCAAAACAGACCAATTCATAATGATTTGGTCTTCTTTTATCGACTTTTTACAAACATATGGTGCAACACAGCCTTAGAAATTAAACGTTTCAGAACCGGGTGAGGGGGTGGATAAAGATATTAAATAGGTATATCTCTTTTAATCTTTATTTTTATTTCCTTTCTGTCTCTCTGTCTTTTTTTCTATATCTACTTCTACCTCTTCTTTGGGTTTTCTTTACTATCTCACGAACTAACACTACAGCTTTGGATATTCTTTTCTCCTCTATCTAGACTACTCTCATTTTCTGTTCTATTCTGCTAAATTTGAAAAAAGTTGTACATGATCTGTATTATCTCATTATGTATTAGATACTTATGTACTACATTATTGTACTTATGACGTCTCAAAAATCTCTTCTTAACTGTGGCTTAATAACGGCAAAAAAACTCATACATAAATTTTGGAAAAATGCAGCCACTCCAACTCCCATTCTCCCAGGAAAAAAGGATTTATTCAAGCGCAAACTAACTTTGCATTGAGTCTGCAATGCTTCCCCCAGAGTCCATTAATAGTATCGATCTTCACATCTAAGTATTACATAGAAACATAGAAAATAGGTGCAGGAGTAGGCCATTCGGCCCTTCGAGCCTGCACCGCCTTTCAATATGATCATGGCTGATCATCCAACTCAGTATCCTGTACCTGCCTTCTCTCCATACCCACTGATCCCTTTAGCCGCAAGGGCCACATCTAACTCCCTCTTAAATATAGCCAATGAACTGGCCTCAACTACATTCTGTGGCGGAGAATTCCAGAGATACATAAAGATGGCTTTAAAAAGAACAATGGAAAATATATTAGTTTTACCTCGTTTGATGATATCAGATGTTTATCTCAATGCCATGTTGTAGAAAAAGGTGCGATCAAACTTTTCAATCGGTAACACACTATCTACCACCGACATTAGTTTGGCTCCATCACTAACCCTGCAAATATTTAACAGCTATTTATTCACTGAGCATTCGCAAATTGTTCAGCCGTTCTATTAAAACATACATTGTTGCAGTCAAAGCATGTCCTGCCTCCTCTTGCGACCAACTTCCTCCTGAAATAAACAAAAACACAAATCTTAATAGATCCAGATGGATCATCTTGATCCTGACAGCTGCTTTTTCACCAAATTGCGACATAAAAACATAGGAATGTCGATGGAAATAATTGAGAGTATGTACCTTACTTGTAACAGCGGGCAGGTTGTGGGATTATATCTGAGGAAGATGTCAGAGATAATTCGATTGAGCATTTTAAGACCAATGGCGGATTTAAATGGGTGGGGGTTAGAAATATTACCACTACTTTTGGGGAGACCAAAAATCTAAGCTGAAATGTAAGGTGGCCTTTAATGAATTCCATAAGAAATGCAGTAAACAGAACGTGGAACTCACAGGTCGGACTGAAGACAATATTGCAGATAAATGAAGTGGGATAAATACACGAGGATTCCTGGAATTTGAGGAATTATTGTCGGATGTGGTGAGTAGATGGAACAGACGGAACATTGACCCAGTTCGGAATTACTGGTAAATGCTACATTTAATTCAAAAACCCACCATTTTGTGACTGTGCATTTTCACTTCGCCAAACTGTAGTGTAACCCCTCACCTTCAGAAATATCATGCCATCCTTGTGGTCGGTGTGTTCCTGTAACTTTGAGAGATCCTCCTGAATGGATTTTAAATATTCTTGAATCTCTTGAAGATTTCTCTCCATTGATTTTACAATCTTCTTCTCCTCTTCCTGGATATCTCTGAGTAAGCGCTGCCCTTTCTCAGTGAGAATCTGGTGCAGTTCAACAAACTGGGATGTGACCTGTGACTGAAGGTTGTGTGACTGTTTCTGTCGGATGAAAGATGAGAATTAATATATTGTGTCACTCTGCTGTGTTTCCTCATGACATGGAAGGTGACATTTGGCTGGTCAATGTCGAGCCCTGTAGCGCAGAAATAGGTTATTCGGCCCAACATGTCCATGCTGGGCCCTGTACGTATCTACACTAATCCCATTTACCTGTATTTAATCCATAGCTGTAATTACCTTGGTAATTTAACAGCTTGTCTTAATAATTCAGAAATATTTGGTGAAAGTAATGTACAAGCACATCATTTCCATTTCCCCAATTGAAGTCTCTGCATCCAGGGGCGTAAACCGCTGTCAAAACATGGGGGGATGCATTTTCTTGGTGGCCGCTGCATGCGCGCGCACACACACACACACACACACACACACACGCACACGCACATGCACACGCACACACGAGGCTTCAGCCGTGGGCACTGTGGACGGTAATTAGCTCAGGATTCTTCCAGTTTCCAGCCCCGCGATGTGGATACTTCTACTATGGGGCCGTTGGAATGAGTTAACTAGTGCAGATCTGTAGCACAGATTTAAAATACACTTGACGACATGCTGGACAACATGATATAGGACAGGACGCTTTCAAGCTGTACTATGGAAACAAAGCTATTAAAACCAAGCAATATATAAATGATCTGCATTATAGGCAACCTAAAACTTGGATGTATTAAACACAATTATCTATATTACTAAAAGTCTGATCTTCACCGCTTTTGGCTCGCTGTGCTGTGTTTTCCGAGAGAACGCCGCCACGTACGGCCGTCATTTTTGGCTACCTCGCTGAGAGCCCCCCTCCGCTTTCCTGGACCAGAGGAATTTTCCCGTCGATGAAAAAACAGAGAGTTATGAATGTTTTTATTTAATTGCTATTGTATTTTGTCGGTTTGCTTAGTGGTTTTGCTCTGATGGCTTTTTTTTAAGTGCTTTCAGCAAAACAAATGTCTTTTGTCAGCTTGCTGAGTGGTTTTGCCCTAATTAGCTTTTTCTTTAATTGCTTTCAGCAAAACGAATGTATTTTGTCGGTTTGCTTAGTGGTTTTGCTCTAATTGGCTTTTTTTTAAGTGCTTTTCAGCGGACGGATGTGTTTTGTCGGCTTGCTGAGTGGTTTTGCCCTAATTGCTTGGCTTTTTTAAGTGATTTTCAGCGGACGGATGTGTTTGTCGGCTTGTACGGTGTTTTTTCCCCAATTGCTTAGCTTTTTTAAAGTGCTTTTCAACGGACAAAGTGCGTCCGCTGAAACGTGCATCATTTCCTGTTCGTGGCAAGCAGCGAGAGGGTGACGTCAAGATGGTGCCGAGTGCAGGTGCCGTTTAATAATTCAGGAGCTGACTGCTCTGTCTATGGTGAGTGTTTTTGTTGGATGTTATTTAAAGCATGATTTTGCTTCAGCAGCAGTCTGTACAGCGGGCTTTAAAGATTTGTTTTACACACTGTATATTCAACAAGTTCTGAAGTTACTTGTATTGGGTGTGTATGTGTGTGTGTGTGGCTTCACTGTGTGTGTGTGTGTGTGTGTGTATAAGTGTGTGTGTGTGTGTGTGAGAGTCAGTGTGTATGTGTGTGTGAATGAGTCTGTGTGTGTGTGTGTGTGAATGAGTCTGTGTGTGTGTGTGAGTCTGTGTGTGTGTGTGTGTGTGTGTGTGAATGAGTCTGTGTGAGCGTGTGAATGAGCGTGTGTGTTCTGTGTGTGTGTGTGTATGTGTGAATGAGTCTGTGTGTGTGTGTGTATATGAGTCTGTGTGTGTGTGTATGTGTGTGAATGAGTCTGTGTGTGTGTATGTGTGTGAATGAGTCTGTGTGTGTGTATGTGTGTGAATGAGTCTGTGTGTGTGTACGTGTGAATGAGTCTGTGTGTGTGTGTGTCTATTGAGTCCAGTTTTGGTCTCCTAATCTGAGGAAAGACATTCTTGCCATAGAGGGAGTACAGAGAAGGTTCACCAGACTGATTCCTGGGATGGCAGGACTTTCATATGAAGAAAGACTGGATAGACTTGGCTTGTACACGCTAGAATTCAGAAGATTGAGGGGGGATCTTATAGAAACTTATGAAATTCTTAAGGGGTTGGACAGGCTAGATGCAGGAAGATTATTCCCGTGGTTGGGGAAGTCCAAAACTAGGGGTCACAGTTTAAGGATAAGAGGGAAGCATTTTAGGACCGAGATGAGAAAATCATTTTTTACACAGAGAGTGGTGAATCTGTGGAATTCTCAGCCACAGAAGGTAGTTGAGGCCAGTTCATTGGCTATATTTAAGAGGGAGTTAGATGTGGCCTTGTGGCAAAAGGGATCAGTGGGTATGGAGAGAAGGCAGGGATGGGATACTGAGTTGGATGATCAGCCATGATCATATCGAATTGCGGTGCAGGCTCGAAGGGCCGAATGGCCTACTCCTACTCCTTCAAGCCACCGTCGGCAGCAAGCAGTGCCTTTCAACTTCAAGCCAGCGTCGACAGCAAGCAGTGCCTTTCAACTTCAAGCCACCGTCTGTAGCAAGCAGTGCCTTTCAACTTCAAGGCACCGTCGGCAGCAAGCAGTGCCTTTCAACTTCAAGCTGTAGACTAGTGCATGTGTCTTTAACACAGTGACCTCACCACTACTAACCACTCCCCATATCACCAGTATAATTGTAACCTCCCCACCTCCAGCTCGCTCTCAGGTAAAGATCTGACAAACCCAGGAAATTATAGGCCTATTGCGTTAACATCCAACATATGTAAAGTAATGGAAAAAATGGTAAATGAAAGGTTAACATATTATGTAGAAAATAAAGGATATTTATCTAATTACCAGAGTGGTTTTAGGAAGTGGAGAAACACCATGGATCCAGCTATATCCAGTTTAGAACATGAAATTAGGAGAGCACAAATTAACAGAGAAAGTGTAGTAGCTGTATTTTTTGATATTGAGAAAGCATATGATATGATGTGGGGAGGAGGGTTATTAGTGAAACTAGGTAAATTGGGGATTAAAGGTCGTATATTTAAATGGATTAAAGATTTTTTAATCTGGTAGGTCAATACAAGTACGAGTTGGAAATCAATACTCAGGAACATTAGATATTGAAAATGGAACACCTCAAGGGAGCATAATAAGTCCTTTACTATTTTTAGTAATGATAAATGATGTATATGAATAAATTGTAAATGAAATGGGAGTTTCACTGTTTGCGGATGATGGGGCAATCTGGAAAAGGGGGAGAAATGTGAAGTTTATTGTGCAGAAACTACAGAGGGCTATAATAAAGGTACAAGAGTGGTCATATAAATGGGGATCCAATTTTTCTGTGGAAAAGACAAAGATAATGGTTTTTACTAGGAAGAAAATTGGTAGTGAGGTAAAACTAAAATTATATAGCCAGGAATTGGAGAGTGTAAAATACTATACATTTTTAGGTTTATGGTTTGATGAGAGGATTACATGGATGGTTCATATTCAGAAAGTAGTGGACAAATGTAAGAAGATACTTAATGTAATGAGATGTTTAGTTGGATGTGATTGGGGGGCAGATAGAACAGCTTTGAAGACTATATACACTGGGTTAATTAGATCTGTGTTAGATTATGGTTGTGTGGTGTATGGGTCCGCATCAAGTACTTCTCTTAAGAAAATAGACAACATTCAATATCGGGCATTGAGAATATGTACAGGTGCAATAAAAACAACTCCAACAGCAGCATTACAGGTTGAAATGGGGGAGATGCCTCTAGAGATGAGAAGGATACAGCTTTCATTGAATTACTGGATTAACCTACAGGGCCACAGTCAAGAACACCCAGCACAAGTTGCTGTCAAACCATGCTGGGAAAAGGAGAGAAGGGAAACAAAAGGTTTTGGATGGACAGTGACCCAGAGAGCATTACAAATCAGCATAGCACAATTAAATGTGGTTCCAACGGTTCCATTACCTTCAATTCCACCTTGGATACTTCCAGATGCAATAGTAGACTTTACAATATTAAAACAGAAAAACAAGGATAAGCAGCATATGTATAATTCATTCATCATACAGGAATACATTGACAGATACTACAGTTTTGTCCAAATTTATACAGATGCATCAAAAGATCCAGTAGATAAAGTAGGAGTAGCATTTATTGTACCAGAATTTCACATCAAAGTAGGGAAGAGGATCAATAATGAAGTCTCAGTATACACAGGTGAAATGATTGCAATGTTGTTAGCGGTACAGTGGGTCGAGGATACTAGGCCTTTAAGGACACTTGTTCACATTCGAGTTTAGCAATAAAGAGTTTACAGCACAGCCATTCAGACAGTAGACCAGACATTTTGATTGAAATACAACAAACACTATTCAGAATTCAAATGATGGGGCTTACAGTCATATTTTTATGGGTACCAGCACACATTGGCATTAGAGGAAACAAAATGGCAGATAAGGTAGCAAAAGAGGTAACAAAAAGAAGTAAGATTGATTTAAGTATTAACATAGGTAAAACTGAAATCAAAGACATTATTAAGCAAAGACTGAAGGAAAGATGGCAAAAGCAATGGGAGGAAGAGCGGAAAGGGCGGTGGTTCTACAGAATCCAGAGGAAAGTGGGAGAAATGAGATGTGCAGGAAAAAAACAGAGAAGAGGAGACAGTAATTTCAAGAATTAGATTTGGACACACTGGTCTGAACAGTACACTTTTTATAATAGGCAAGCATAATACAGGCAGATGTGAATACTGCGGGCATGAAGAGACGATAGAGCATGTCATTGTACATTGTGAGAGGTATGAGGAGGAGAGAGGACGGATGAGTGAGCACTTCAGAAAAGAAAGAGTACAATTTGATTTGATAGATATTTTGCAAGGGAGTTCATATAAGTGCTATCAAATCCTGTTGCTTTTTCTTAGGGTAACCAATTTGTTCAGAAGGATATAGGTTATTAGTATATGTAATGGTGTTGTTAGATCCACACTCCATGCCAGTTGGTGGCGGTAATGCACCAAAAAAGTTGTTTGCCAACCGCCAAAAAACACTACATAGAAGAAGAAGAACAGATCGCTCTCTAGCTCCGGTGACAGACCACGGACAGCTAGGGAAGGAATGTGTATGAATAGTAATGTGTGTGTTTGATAATAAAATAGTAGTGAAGACTTAGTGTGTTTCCACTCGTCTTTACATGGTGTCATAGTCGTACCTTGCGCCTCCTGTTTGTCGGGTTTTATTTGCTATTCGCCCAGTTTCCCACCCTTCCTTGTTTCTCCACCGTGTCGTTACCATGTCCAACTCTTGTCGCAAGCCTGACATGTTAGTTTTCGACTCCGACATTGCCCATCGGTTGGCTGTTTTCCGACGCGACTTCGAGCACTATATTGCGATTGCTCATCCTGGTGCCACCCCCGAGATGCGGTCACACCTGCTCCTCAACTTGGCTGGCCCGGAAGACCTGGAGCGTTCGGAGTCATTTGAATATGTTGATGGTGAGGATCCTCATGACCCGGTATGTCATTTGGCTAAATTCAACGGTCTGTGCGACATTCCCACCAACTGCATTCTGGAGCGGTTTACATTTTTTAGTCGGCGTCAGACACCCGGGGACCACGTTGACACCTACATTGCCATGCTATGGCATCTGGCTTGGCGTTGCCGCCTGGCAGAGCTGACCCCCGATCATATTACCCGGGATGTCTTGGTGTTTGGTCTACAGGACGAGAAACTGCGGGCTGAACTTCTAAGGAAGCCTGATCTGACTTTGAACGAGGATCTGCATGCCTCTCGCTTCACGGCGACTGCAGCCTCCGTGCAGCCTGCAGCCAAGGGCGTTAACGTTGCCGTTGTTTCTGGACGCCGGCGGACAGATAGCACACAACGCCAGCGTGGTTCCCCCGCCCCCTCGGGTGGCAGCCCTCGTCGTTGCCCTAACTGCAACTTTGCATCACACCAGTTTAATGTTTGCCCCGCGCTGGGGAAGACTTGTAATTTCTGCAAAATCATTTCTCTACCGCTTGCCGCACCATGGGAAACCTGTAACTGGCCCCAGGAGAATGCTGAACAACCTTGGGGAGGCTGATAGCGCACTCGGATCACAGTTCCAGTCGGACGAACTCCCTGATTCTGATTCCAGCTCTTCCCAGGATGATTCAAGCATTTTTTCATTGTTGGGTGCACCTGCACTGATAACGGATCCTTCAGTGCATGTTACTGTGAATGGGGTGACCTTCCCAGCAAAGGTCGACACTTGTGCGGTCACCAATGTTATGTCAGTGAGCCTCTTCAAACAGATAAGGTCTGGGGAGAAGGTCACTCCCAGCAACTCCCGTCTACATGCCTACGGGGGAGGAGTGCTCGTACCAGTCGGGAAGGCAACTCTTATCTGCAAGGTTTTGAAGGCCGCTCGGACCCCAAGGACCTGAACTTTGCCATCAAGCGCCCGCTCTACGCCATGCGGACGGTGGAGGACGTCGCTGCACAGGTTGGCCCGGCCACTGTCTTCTCAGTCCTCGATGCCAAAAGCTCTTTCTGGCAGATACCGCTGGATGAACGCTCCTCATACCCGACCACCTTCAGCACACTCTTCGGCAGGTTCCGTTTCCTTCGCATGCCATTCGGGATCAATTCTGCCAGCGAAGTTTTCCAGTGCACCATGGAACAGCTGTTTGCCGGTCTGCTGTGTGCTATCATAGTCGATGACATCCTGGTATACGGGAGGGACGTCGCTGAGCACGACCTCCACATCCACCAAGTCCTGGACAAGGCTCGTGAGATCAACCTTAAGCTCAACCCTAAAAAGTGCCGTTTCCGCGTCCCAGAGGTCACGTACGTGGGCCACGTCTTCACTGCTGAGGAGTTGATGCCTGACCCGCAGAAGACGGCTGCGGTCTCTGGGATGTCTGCACCCGCCGACGTGCCCAGCCTGCAGTGCTTTCTGGGCATGGTGAACTACCTGGGGAAGTTAATTCCAGACCTCAGTGAGCTGAGTGCACCCCTGGGGGAGCTGATCACAAAGGACACTGCCTGGGCTTGGTTCCCGAAGCACCAGAAGGCGTTTGACATCCTGAAGTCCAGACTGGGTACTACCCCCACTCTCAAGTTTTTCGACTTGCAGCGACCGATTGTCCTCACCTGCGATGCCTTGTAGTTTGGTCTTGGTGCCGCCTGCCTGCAGCTTTACGATGGCCTGCAGCTGCCTGTCTCCTACGCTTCTCGCACCATGACCCCCGCTGAGCAGCATTATGCTCAGATCGAGAAAGAGCTCCTCGCCGTGGTGTTTGCCTGCTCGAAGTTTAAGGATTACATCCTGGGCAACACTTTCACTGTCGAAACCGACCACCAGCTGCTGGTCACGATCCTGAATAAGCCGATCCACGTCGCCTCATCCCACTTGCAGCGCATGATGCTGCAGCTTCAGCGGTTCACGTTTCGGGCCGTCTACCGCAAGGGCAAGGACGTGTTCGTGGCCGACACGCTGTCCCGCGCACCGCTGACGTCCACTGCCCGACACCCGTATGAATCGACTGACCTGATGGTGTTAAACATTAATATTGTGCCTTCACAGCCGATGTAGTCCCTGGTCCAGCACACTGCCAAAGATCCTGCCCTGCAAACAACTTGCCGACGTCATCCGGCGTGATTGGCCCAACCGTCCCTCATCCTTGCCGGCCGGTGCCGTGCCCTACTTCCTGGTCCGGGATGAGCTTGTGCTGCATGACGGAGTGGTGGTGAAGGGCCACAAGGTTGTGGTACCTGCCGCGCTGCGGGACCACTACTTTCAAACTGCCCACAGCGGCCATCCCGGGGCCGAGGCCACCCTGTCCCAGGCCCAGAGTCAGTTCTATTGGCCCGGCATGGCCCCGGACATCCGGGAGAGGGTCTCCGCCTGCTCCACCTGCAATAGCCTCTCTCCCCACCAGCAACGGCAGCCGCTTCTGCAACAGCCTGCCCCCGATCTGCCATGGATGGCGGTCGCCATCTTCGAGTGGCATGGCAAGCACGTCCTGGTCCTTGTGGACTCCTACTCCAGCTGGTTCGAGGTGGACCAGCTGCCCTCCCTCACATCTACTGCTGTCATTGGGAAGCTGCGCCAACACTTCGCAACCTTTGGCTCCCCTGCGAGTTTGCAGTCGGACAACGGTGGCCAGTTTTCCAGTTTTCCGCGATTTCGCTGGCACCTGGAACTTCCGTCACTTCACCAGCAGCCCCGAGTTCCCGCAGAGCAACGGCCTTGCCGAGCGCGCCGTCCGCAGTGCCAAGGAGCTGCTGGAGCACTGCAGAATTTCCCGGTCGGACTTTCCCTGGCCCGCCTCAACCTCCGCAACATCTCCCGTGACCCTGCCCTGGGCTCGCCTGCTCAACAGCTCATGTCCCGCACCACGCGCCCTCCGATTCCTGTGTCCCAGCGGTCCCTGGTGCCTTCTGGATGCAGTCCCCCTCCGGCCACAACCGTCTGGCGGTTGTCTTACCTCGTCAACCACGTGGGTACCATTTACCGCCGGTCCCGCCAGCATTTGCGGATGGTCAATGAGCCCGCTCCGCCTCCTGCTGCCCCTTTCCCCCCCCCCCCCCTCGATTTCTTCCTCTCTGCCTGCCGCTCCTCGCATGCCCCGAACTCTGCCCTCTCAGCTCTACGTGCCCCGCTCCCCCACTGCCAGCCCACCATCACCTGTTCGCGTATCCGGCCCTGTGCCAGCTTCCCCTCCCCGATCTCCGCACATTCCCTCTGCTGCCCGTTCTCCGGCTCAGTCGCCCGCTCCTGCTCCTGCTCCTGCTCCTGCTGTTTCTGCGGAGGAGGGGGAGGGCGGGTTGCGTACCCGCTCCGGGAGGTTGGTCAAGCCGCCTATACATTACGGGGAAATTGTTTAACTATTGCCTGACTATGTGTGTGGTGAACTGCTGGTAGCGTATGAGTCGTGGTCGCCCTGTCACTGCTGTACTGCTTTGTTTCCAAGGGGAAGGATGTAGACTAGTGCATGTGCCTTTAACACAGTGACCTCACCACTACTAACCACTCCCCATATCACCAGTATAAATGTCACCTCCCCACCTCCAGATCGCTCTCTAGCTCCGGTGACAGACCACGGACAGCTAGGGCAGGAACGTGTATGAATAGTAATGTGTGTGTTTGATAATAAAATAGTAGTGAAGACTTAGTGTGTTTCCACTCGTGTTTACACAAGCCACCGTCAGCAGCAAGCAGTGCCTTTCAACTTCCAGCCACCGTCAGCAGCAAGCAGTGCCTTTCAACTTCCAGCCACCGTCAGCAGCAAGCAGTGCCTTTCAACTTCAAGCCACCGTCAGCAGCAAGCAGTGCCTTTCAACTTCAAGCCACCGTCGCCAGCAAGCAGTGCCTTTCAACTTCAAGCCATCGTCGGCAGCAAGCAGTGCATTTCAATTTCCAGCCACCTTCGGCAGCAAGAAGTGCCTTTCAATTTCCAGCCACCGTCGGCAGCAAGCAGTGCATTTCAATTTCCAGCCTCCGTCGGCAGCAAGCAGTGCCTTTCAACTTCCAGCCAGCGTCGGCAGCAAGCAGTGCCTTTCAACTTCAATCCACCGTCGGCAGCAAGCAGTGCCTTCCGGTAGGCGGCGCGACTCTAGTCAGCAGCGGCCTCTGCAGCCCGTCCGCGTTTTTATTATTTTTTGTCTATGTTTATATGTAGTTTTTGTTATTTTTTGTTGGGGTGTGTGTGTGTGGGAGGAAGGGGGTAACTTTTACATCTCTCCCTGCACTGGAGACCCGACCTTTTCTTGTCGGGTCTCCGTTGTCGTTGGGGCTGCAATGAGGAGCGGCCTCCAACAGAAGAAGCCGGGGACTCTGGTGCCGACTCACCTCACCGTCGCGGAGCTGGCCGAGTCCAGAGCGGGTGGAGCGCTGCTGCTGCTGCTGCTGCTGCTGATTCGGAGGCTGCAACTGCGGGTCTGCGGACGGTGGCACTGGGAGCCCGCGGGTCCCTGGAGGGAGACCGCTTTTCAGGGCTCCTGCAACGGCGACTTCTTCCGCCCGAGTTGCGGGGTTGAAGAGCTCCTGGAGCGGGGCCTGACATCACCGCCCCGCGCGGCTTGCAATGGCCGCGGGACAATCGCCATCGCCAGCCGGGAGCTTTGACTTTGACTCTGTCATGGGGGGGGGGGGGGGGAGAGTGCAGTGGAGAGATAAGTTTTTTTTTGGCCTTCCATCAATGTGATGGATGTTTATGTAAAATGTAAATTATGTTGTGTCTGGGGTCTATTTGTTTGTAATGTATGGCTGCAGAAACGGCATTTCGTTTGGACCTCAAGGGGTCCAAATGACAATTAAATTGACTATTGACTCTTGACTCTTTCAACTTTAAGCCACCATCGGCAGTAAGCACTGCCTTTCAACCAATCCACCGTCAGCAGCAAGCAGTGCCTTTCAACTTCAAGCCACCGTCGGCAGCAAGCAGTGCCTTTCAACTTCAAGCCACCGTCGGCAGCAAGCAGTGCCTTTCAACTTCAAGACACAACGTCGGCAGCAAGCAGTGCCTTTCAACTTCAATCCATGGACGGCAGCAAGCAGTGCCTTTCAACTTCCAGCCACCGTCGGCAGCAAGCAGTGCCTTTCAACTTCCAGCCAGCGTCGGCAGCAAGCAGTGCCTTTCAACTTCCAGCCAGCGTCGGCAGCAAGCAGTGCCTTTCAACTTCAAGCCACCGTCGCCAGCAAGCAGTGCCTTTCAACTTCATGCCACCGTCGGCAGCAAGCAGTGCCTTTCAGCTTCAAGCCACCGTCGGCAGCAAGCAGTGCCTTTCAACTTCAAGACACCGTCGGAAGCATGCAGTGCCTTTCAACTTCAAGCCACCGTCGGCAGCATGCAGTGCCTTCCGGTAGGCGGCGCGACTCTCATCAGCAGCGGCCTCTGCAGCCCGTCCGCGTTTTTATTATTTTTTTGTCTATGTTTATATGTAGTTGTTGTTATTTTTTGTTGGGGTGGGGTGGGAGGGAGGGGCCAACTTTTAAATCTCTCCCTGCACTGGAGACCCGACCTTTTCTTGTCGGGTCTCCGTTGTCGTTGGGGCTGCAATGAGGAGCGGCCTCCAACAGAAGAAGCCGGGGACTCTGGTGCCGACTCACCTCACCGTCGCGGAGCTGGCCGAGTCCAGAGCGGGTGGAGCGGTGGTGGAGCGCTGCTGCTGCTGCTGCTGCTGATTCGGAGGCTGCAACTGCGGGTCTGCGGACGGCGGCACCGGGAGCCCGCAGGTCCCTGGAGGGAGACCGCTTTTCAGGGCTCCTGCAACGGCGACTTCTCCCGCCCGAGTTGCGCGGTCGAAGTGCTCCTGGAGCGGGGCCTGACATCACCGCCCCGGGCGGCTTGGAATGGCCGCGGGTCTCTGCGTGCGCCCGCCGGGGGCTCCAACATCAAGACCCGGTGTGCGACCTTGCATCACCCGGCGTGGCTTTAATGGCCGCGGTACTCTGCGAGCGCACGTCGGGGGCTTTGACATCAAGACCCGGTGTGCGACCTCGCACCACCCGGCGTGGCTTTAATGGCCGCGGGACAATCGCCATCGTCAGCCGGGGGCTTTGACTTTGACTCTGTCGTGGGGGGGGGGGGGTTTGAGTGCAGTGGAGAGATAAGTTTTTTTTGGCCTTCATGTTTATGTAAAATGTAAATTATGTTGTGTCTTGGGTCTATTTGCTTGTTATGTATGGCTGCAGAAACGGCATTTCGTTTGGACATCAAGGGGTCCAAATGACAATTAAATTGACTATTGACTCTTGACTCTTTCAACTTTAAGCCACCGTCGGCAGCAAGCAGTGCCTTTCAACCAATCCACCGTCAGCAGCAAGCAGTGCCTTTCAACTTCCAGCCACCGTCAGCAGCAAGCAGTGCATTTCAACTTCAAGCCACCGTCGGCAGCAAGCAGTGCATTTCAACTTCAAGCCACCGTCGGGAGCAAGCAGTGCATTTCAACTTCCAGCCACCGTCGGCAGCAAGCAGTGCCTTTCAATTTCATGCCACTGTCGGCAACAAGCAGTGCCTTTCAATTTCATGCCACTGTCGGCAACAAGCAATGCCTTTCAACTTCAAGCTGTAGACTAGTGCATGTGCCTTTAACACAGTGACCTTACCACTACTAATCGCTCCCCATATCACCAAGTCCTGCCGCCCCCTTCCGCGTCTGTTCCCTGGTCAGGTCGTCCGGATGCAGTCCCCCTCCGGCCACTACCGTCTGGCGGTTGTCGTCGGCTCTGCCTGCTCGCCGCGGTCTTACCTCGACAACCACGTGGGTACCATTTACCGCCGGTCCCGCCAGCATTTGCGGCTGGTCAATGAGCCCGCTCCGCCTCCTGCTGCCCCTTTCGCCCTCCCCCCCCCCCCCCAATTTCTTCCTCTCCGTCTGCCGCTCCTTGCATGCCCCGAACTATATAACCATATAACAATTACAGCACGGAAACAGGCCATCTCGGCCCTACAAGCCCATGCCGAACAAATGTTTTTCCCCTTAGTCCCACCTGCCTGCACTCGTACCATAACCCTCCATTCCATTCTCATCCATATGCCTATCCAATTTATTTTTAAATGATACCAATGAACCTGCCTCCACCACTTCCACTGGGAGCTCAATGAACTCTGCCCTCTCAGCTCTACGTGCCCCGCTCCCCCACTGCCAGCCCACCATCACCTGTTCGCGTATCCGGCCCTGTGCCAGCTTCCCCTCCCCGATCTCCGCACATTCCCTCTCCTGCCCGTTCTCCGGCTCGGTCGCCCACTCCTGCTCCTGCTCCTGCTCCTGCTGTTTCTGCGGAGGAGGGGGAGGGCGGGTTGCGTACCCGCTCCGGGAGGTTGGTCAAGCCGCCTGTACGTTACGGGGAATTTGTTTAACTATTGCCTGACTATGTGTGTGGTGAACTGCTTGTAGCGTATGAGTCGTGGTCGCCCTGTCACTGCTGTACTGCTTTGTTTCCAAGGGGAAGGATGTAGACTAGTGCATGTGCCTTTAACACAGTGACCTCACCACTACTAACCACTCCCCATATCACCAGTATAAATGTCACATCCCCACCTCCAGATCGCTCTCTATCTCCGGTGACAGACCTCGGACAGCAAGGCAGGAATTTGTATGAATAGGAATGTGTGTGTTTGATAATAAAATAGTAGTGAAGACTTAGTGTGTTTCCACTCGTGTTTACACAAGCCACAGTCAGCAGCAAGCAGTGCCTTTCAACTTCCAGCCACCGTCAGCAGCAAGCAGTGCCTTTCAACTTCAAGCCACCGTCAGCAGCAAGCAGTGCCTTTCAACTTCAAGCCACCGTCGCCAGCAAGCAGTGCCTTTCAACTTCAAGCCATCGTCGGCAGCAAGCAGTGCATTTCAATTTCCAGCCACCGTCGGCAGCAAGCAGTGCATTTCAATTTCCAGCCTCCGTCGGCAGCAAGCAGTGCCTTTCAACTTCCAGCCAGCGTCGGCAGCAAGCAGTGCCTTTCAACTTCCAGCCAGCGTCGGCAGCAAGCAGTGCCTTTCAACTTCATGCCACCATCGGCAGCAAGCAGTGCCTTTCAACTTCAAGCCACCGTCGGCAGCATGCAGTGCCTTCCGGTAGGCGGCGCGACTCTCATCAGCAGCGGCCTCTGCAGCCCGTCCGCGTTTTTATTATTTTTTGTCTATGTTTATATGTAGTTGTTGTTATTTTTTGTTGGGGTGGGGTGGGAGGGAGGGGCCAACTTTTAAATCTCTCCCTGCACTGGAGACCCGACCTTTTCTTGTCGGGTCTCCGTTGTCGTTGGGGCTGCAATGAGGAGCGGCCTCCAACAGAAGAAGCCGGGGACTCTGGTGCCGACTCACCTCACCGTCGCGGAGCTGGCCGAGTCCAGAGCGGGTGGAGCGGTGGTGGAGCGCTGCTGCTGCTGCTGCTGCTGATTCGGAGGCTGCAACTGCGGGTCTGCGGACGGCGGCACCGGGAGCCCGCAGGTCCCTGGAGGGAGACCGCTTTTCAGGGCTCCTGCAACGGCGACTTCTCCCGCCCGAGTTGCGCGGGTCGAAGTGCTCCTGGAGCGGGGCCTGACATCACCGCCCCGGGCGGCTTGGAATGGCCGCGGGTCTCTGCGTGCGCCCGCCGGGGGCTCCAACATCAAGACCCGGTGTGCGACCTTGCATCACCCGGCGTGGCTTTCATGGCCGCGGTACTCTGCGAGCGCACGTCGGGGGCTTTGACATCAAGACCCGGTGTGCGACCTTGCATCACCCGGCGTGGCTTTAATGGCCGCGGGACAATCGCCATCGTCAGCCGGGGGCTTTGACTTTGACTCTGACATCGGGGGGGGGGGGTTTGAGTGCAGTGGAGAGATAAGTTTTTTTTGGCCTTCATGTTTATGTAAAATGTAAATTATGTTGTGTCTGGGGTCTATTTGCTTGTTATGTATGGCTGCAGAAACGGCATTTCGTTTGGACATCAAGGGGTCCAAATGACAATTAAATTGACTATTGACTCTTGACTCTTTCAACTTTAAGCCACCGTCGGCAGCAAGCAGTGCCTTTCAACCAATCCACCGTCAGCAGCAAGCAGTGCCTTTCAACTTCCAGCCACCGTCAGCAGCAAGCAGTGCATTTCAACTTCAAGCCACCGTTGGCAGCAAGCAGTGCATTTCAACTTCAAGCCACCGTCGGGAGCAAGCAGTGCATTTCAACTTCCAGCCACCGTCGGCAGCAAGCAGTGCCTTTCAATTTCATGCCACCGTCGGCAGCAAGCAGTGCCTTTCAATTTCATGCCACTGTCGGCAACAAGCAGTGCCTTTCAATTTCATGCCACTGTCGGCAGCAAGCAATGCCTTTCAACTTCAAGCTGTAGACTAGTGCATGTGCATTTAACACAGTGACCTTACCATTACTAATCGCTCCCCATATCACCAAGTCCTGCCGCCCCCTTCCGCGTCTGTTCCCTGGTCAGGTCGTCCGGATGCAGTCCCCCTCCGGCCACTACCGTCTGGCGGTTGTCGTCGGCTCTGCCTGCTCGCCGCGGTCTTACCTCGACAACCACGTGGGTGCCATTTACCGCCGGTCGCGCCAGCATTTGCGGCTGGTCAATGAGCCCGCTCCGCCTCCTGCTGCCCCTTTCGCCCTCCCCCCCCCCCCCCCAATTTCTTCCTCTCCGTCTGCCGCTCCTTGCATGCCCCGAACTATATAACCATATAACAATTACAGCACGGAAACAGGCCATCTCGGCCCTACAAGCCCATGCTGAAGAAATGTTTTTCCCCTTAGTCTCACCTGCCTGCACTCGTACCATAACCCTCCATTCCATTCTCATCCATATGCCTATCCAATTTATTTTTAAATGATACCAATGAACCTGCCTCCACCTCTTCCACTGGGAGCTCAATGAACTCTGCCCTCTCAGCTCTACGTGCCCCGCTCCCCCACTGCCAGCCCACCATCACCTGTTCGCGTATCCGGCCCTGTGCCAGCTTCCCCTCCCCGATCTCTGCGCCTTCCCTCTCCTGCCCGTTCTCCGGCTCAGTCGCCCGCTCCTGCTCCTGCTCCTGCTCCTGCTCCTGCTGTTTCTGCGGAGGAGGGGGAGGGCGGGTTGCGTACCCGCTCCGGGAGGTTGGTCAAGCCGCCTGTACGTTACGGGGAATTTGTTTAACTATTGCCTGACTATGTGTGTGGTGAACTGCTTGTAGCGTATGAGTCGTGGTCGCCCTGTCACTGCTGTACTGCTTTGTTTCCAAGGGGAAGGATGTAGACTAGTGCATGTGCCTTTAACACAGTGACCTCACCACTACTAACCACTCCCCATATCACCAGTATAAATGTCACATCCCCACCTCCAGATCGCTCTCTATCTCCGGTGACAGACCTCGGACAGCAAGGCAGGAATTTGTATGAATAGGAATGTGTGTGTTTGATAATAAAATAGTAGTGAAGACTTAGTGTGTTTCCACTCGTCTTTACACAAGCCACGGTCGGCAGCAAGCTGTGCATTTCAACTTCCAGCCACCGTCGGCAGCAAGCAGTGCCTTTCAACTTCCAGCCACCGTCGGCAGCAAGCAGTGCCTTTCTACTTCAAGCCATCGTCGGCAGCAAGCAGTGCCTTTAAACTTCCAGCCACCGTCGGCAGCAAGCAGTGCCTTTCAACTTCCAGCCACCGTCGGCAGCAAGCAGTGCCTTTCAACTTCAAGCCATCGTCGGCAGCAAGCAGTGCCTTTCAACTTCAAGCCACCGTCGGCAGCAAGCAGTGCCTTTCAACTTCCAGCCACCGTCGGCAGCAAGCAGTGCCTTTCAACTTCAAGCCACCGTCGGCAGCAAGCAGTGCCTTTCAACTTCAAGCCACCGTCGGCAGCAAGCAGTGCTTCAAGCCACCGTCGGCAGCAAGCAGTGCCTTTCAACTTCCAGCCACCGTCGGCAGCAAGCAGTGCCTTTCAACTTCCAGCCACCGTCGGCAGCAAGCAGTGCCTTTCAACTTCAAAGCCACCGTCGGCAGCAAGCAGTGCCTTTCAACTTCCAGCCACCGTCGGCAGCAAGCAGTGCCTTTCAACTTCAAGCCACCGTCGGCAGCAAGCAGTGCCTTTCAACTTCCAGCCACCGTCGGCAGCAAGCAGTGCCTTTCAACTTCAAGCCACCGTCGGCAGCAAGCAGTGCCTTTCAACTTCCAGCCACCGTCGGCAGCAAGCAGTGCCTTTCAACTTCAAGCCACCGTCGGCAGCAAGCAGTGCCTTTCAACTTCCAGCCACCGTCGGCAGCAAGCAGTGCCTTTCAACTTCCAGCCACCGTCGGCAGCAAGCAGTGCCTTTCAACTTCCAGCCACCGTCGGCAGCAAGCAGTGCCTTTCAACTTCCAGCCACCGTCGGCAGCAAGCAGTGCCTTTCAACTTCCAGCCACCGTCGGCAGCAAGCAGTGCCTTTCAACTTCCAGCCACCGTCGGCAGCAAGCAGTGCCTTTCAACTTTCAAGCCACCGTCGGCAGCAAGCAGTGCCTTTCAACTTCCAGCCACCGTCGGCAGCAAGCAGTGCCTTTCAACTTCCAGCCACCATCGGTAGCAATAGTGCCTTTCAACTTCCAGCCACCGTCGGCAGCAAGCAGTGCCTTTCAACTTCAAGCCACCGTCGCAAGCAGTGCCTTTCAACTTCAAGCCACCGTCGGCAGCAAGCAGTGCCTTTCAACTTCAAGCCACCGTCGGCAGCAAGCAGTGCCTTTCAACTTCCAGCCACCGTCGGCAGCAATAGTGCCTTTCAACTTCCAGCCACCGTCGGCAGCAAGCAGTGCCTTTCAACTTCCAGCCACCGTCGGTAGCAATAGTGCCTTTCAACTTCCAGCCACCGTCGGCAGCAAGCAGTGCCTTTCAACCATAAGCCACCGTCGCAGCTAGCAGTGCCTTTCAACTTCAAGCCACCGTCGGCAGCAAGCAGTGCCTTTCAACTTCAAGCCACCGTCGGCAGCAAGCAGTGCCTTTCAACTTCCAGCCACCGTCGGCAGCAAGCAGTGCCTTTCAACTTCCAGCCACCGTCGGCAGCAAGCAGTGCCTTTCAACTTCAAGCCACCGTCGGCAGCAAGCAGTGCCTTTCAACTTCCAGCCACCGTCGCGGCAAGCAGTGCCTTTAAACTTCCAGCCACCGTCGCGGCAAGCAGTGCCTTTAAACTTCCAGTCACCGTCGGCAGCAAGCAGTGCCTTTCAACTTCAAGCTGTAGACTAGTGCATGTGCCTTTAACACAGTGAACTCACCACTATTAACCACGCCCCATATCACCAGTATAATTGTAACCTCCCCACCTCCAGATCGCTCACTAGCTCCGGTGACAGACCACGGACAGCTAGGGCAGGAATGTGTATGAATAGTAATGTGTGTGTTTGATAATAAAATAGTAGTGAAGACTTAGTGTGTTTCCACTCGTCTTTACACAAGCCACCATCGGCAGCAAGCAGTGCCTTTCAACTTCCAGCCACCGTCGGCAGCAAGCAGTGCCTATCAAAGATCGTATAGCGGAGCAAGATAGGCTACTCCTGCTAAATGCAATGGGCTGACGTGTAGTACGCTATGGAGGGGATCATGGACATTTATCCACGCCCATTTTAGCAACCTGAGCCTACCTGACCCGACCCGACTCGCACTGTAATCAATGTTGCGGGGCAACAGTTTGTGTGGGTCAGATTCATAAATCTGTCAGTTCAAACTTCTTGTCAAGAATAAAATTTGATTCTGGTAATTGTCTTTTTTAATATTTTTTAAATCATTCCTTTTTAAATGGCTCACAAGCCGTGTTTGAGTTGATTTTGTAGTAACCGGAACCGACCCGACTTGCAGGGTGATTGACAGGGGGGACTTTTTGTGCGTGATTATAGGGTTAGATTCATAATTCTGTTAGTTCATAATTCTGTTGAATAACACTCTCTCTCTCCCCGCTGCCCCGGACCCCACACTCCCTCTCCCCGCTGCCCCCCGCACTCTCTCTCCTCGCTGCCCCGGACACCACACTCTCTCTCCCCGCTGCCCCGGGCCCCGCACTCTCTCTCCCCGCTGCCCCGGGCCCCGCACTCTCTCTCCCCCCTGCCCCGGCCCCCACACTCTCTCTCCCCGCTGCCCCGGACCCCGCACTCCTTCTCCCCGCTGCCCCGCACTCTCTCTCGCCGCCGCCCCCGGGGCCCAGCACTCTCTCTCCCCGCTGCCCCGGGCCCCACACTCTCTCTCTCCGCTGCCCAGCACTCTCTCTCCCCGCTGCCCCGGACCCCGCACTCCTTCTCCCCGCTGCCCCGGGCCCCGCACTCTCTCTCCCCGCTGCCCCGCACTCCTTCTCCCCGCTGCGGATCCAATCTTTGGCCGGAAGCAAGAAGGCGGGAGCAAGAAAGCGGAGCAAGATGGCGGAGTCAGGTTGCTAAAATGTGTCCTATAATCACCCATGAATCCGCCCAAGAGCGTACCTCACGTTTGCGTGAGAGTAATCCATCTTGCTCTGCTATAGGATCTTTGGTGCCTATCAACTTCAAGCTGTAGACTAGTGCATGTGCCTTTAACACAGTGACCTCACCACTACTAACCACTCCCCATATCACCAGTATAATTGTGACCTCCCCACCTCAGATTCAGATTCAGATTCAATTTTAATTGTCATTGTCAGTGTACAGTACAGAGACAACGAAATGCATTTAGCATCTCCCTTGAAGAGCGACATAGCAAACGATTTGAATTAAAAAAATAAATAAATAAGTGTGTGTGGGGGGGGGGGGGGGGGGGGATTGGCAGTCACCGAGGTACGTTGTTTAGTAGAGTGACAGCCGCCGGAAAGAAGCTGTTCTTCGACCTGCTGGTTCGGCAACGGAGAGACCTGTAGCGCCTCCCGGATGGTAGGAGGGTAAACAGTCCATGGTTGGGGTGAGAGCAGTCCTTGGCGATGCTGAGCGCCCTCCGCAGACAGCGCTTGCTTTGGACAGACTCAATGGAGGGGAGCGTGGAACCGGTGATGCGTTGGGCAATTTTCACCACCCTCTGCAGCGCCTTCCGGTCGGAGACAGAGCAGTTGCCATACCATACTGTGATGCAGTTGGTAAGGATGCTCTCGATGGTGCAGCGGTAGAAGTTCACCAGGATCTGAGGAGACAGATGGACCTTCTTCAGTCTCCTCAGGAAGAAGAGACGCTGATGAGCCTTCTTGATCAGAGTAGAGGTATTGTGGGTCCAAGAGAGGTCATCGGAGATGTTGACTCCCAGGAACCTGAAGCTAGAAACACGTTCCACCTCCGTCCCGTTAATGTGGATGGGGGTGTGCGTGCCGCCTCTGGTCTTCCTGAAGTCTACAATGAGCTCCTTGGTCTTCTTGGAGTTAAGGGCCAGGTTGTTGTCAGCGCACCATGCTGCTAAGTGCTGGACCTCCTCTCTGTAGGCCAGCTCATCGTTGTTGCTGATGAGGCCAATCACCGTTGTATCATCTGCATACTTGATGATGGTGTTAGTACCATGTACAGGTGTGCAGTCATAGGTGAAGAGGGAGTAGAGGAGGGGGCTCAGCACACAGCCCTGAGGAACGCCGGTGTTCAGGGTGAGGGTTGAAGAGGTGTGCTTGTCTAACCTCACAGACTGGGGTCTGTTGGATAGAAAGTCCAGTATCCAGTTGCAGAGGGAGGGGTCGATGCCCAGGTTACCGAGTTTGGTGATCAGTTTTGATGGAATAATGGTGTTGAATGCTGAGCTGTAATCGATGAGCTCCAGATCGCTCTCTAGCTCCGGTGACAGACCACGGACAGCTAGGGCAGGAATGTATATGAATAATAATGTGTGTGTTTGATAATAAAATAGTAGTGAAGACTTAGTGTGTTTCCACTCGTCTTTACACAAGCCACCGTCGGCAGCAAGCAGTGCCTTTCAACTTCAAACCACCGTCGGCAGCAAGCAGTGCCTTTCAACGTCAAGCCACCATCGGCAGCAAGCGTGTGTGTGTGTGTGTGTATGAGTGTGTGTGTGTGTGTATGTGTGTGTGTGTGTGTGTGTGTGTGTGTGTGTGTGTGTGTGTGTGTGTGTGTGTGTGTGTGTGTGTGTGTGTGTGTGTGTGTGTGTGTGTGTGTGTGTGGGGGTGTGTGTGTGTGTGTGTGTGTGTGGGGGCGTGCGTGTGTGTGTTTGTGTGTGTGTGTGTGTGTGTGTGATTGAGTGTGTGTGTGTGTGTGTGGGAATGAGGCTGAGTGTATGCGTATGTATGAGTCTGTGTATATGTATGTCTGTGTATATATGAGTCTTTGTGTGTGTATATGGGGCTGTGTGTGTATATGATTCTGCGTGTCTGTGTGTGTGTGAGGCTGTGTGTGTCTGTGTCTGCGTGTGAGTGGCTGTGAGGTAGAGTGTGTGTGTGATCAACAAATAACAAATAGTACAAATAATATAATCTTCGTAGTTCATAGCTTATTTGTTATATTGAATAGCCTGATGGCTGTCAGGAAGAAGCTGTTCCTCAATTTGGATGGCACAGTTTTCAGTTTGCAAAAGTCGGTCCCGACACCAGAACTGTCAGTCATTGCGCAAGCCGTGAGTCAGTCAGTCCGTCCAAGGGCCATGAGTTAATCCCAAGGCAGTGAGCGAGTCCAGCGGCCATGAGTAAGTCGCTCACCGCCCCCCACTGACATCCCCACCTAAAGACGCTGCCCTGGCTATAGGATGCTCTCCCTCCTGAAGCCGCCCTCATCCATTCATCAGCCATGAGAGCCCCCGCCTGAAGCCGTCCCCCTCCCTCTGCTGCAGGACGTTTGCCAGCCCCCACCACACCCCAACAGCCCCGCCTCAAAAAAATGTTTTGCACAAATTCTTCAGTGAGTCCAGAGGTTTGCGAATTACAACAAAACTATGGAATTCTCTAATTTTCCTCAAAAAGAAATGGAAGGATGCACCTTGATGATGATAATCCAGAATTGCTGCAGGAATTGCTAAACGATGGAACTGAACAACAGCAATTTGTTGAGGAGAATGGGTCTTTGCTGAATGCAGAGCAGAGAGCAGTGTATGCACTCAATTTAACAGAAGGTGAAGACATTCCCCTTCAGCAGACCTAATTCTCCATTCAATCAAGTTTTGCTATGTCGATCCATAAAGCACAAGGACAAACAATGCAGAAGGTGTTGATCTACCGTAACAAACCGTATTTCAGCATGGAAAACCATATGTGTCTTTTAGCCGAGGAAAGATGAAGGGAAATGTCAAAGTTTTCCTGAAGGATGGAACATCGACCAAGAATGTTGTCATTAAAAGCGTGCTTCTTTGAATGATGACTTCTGAGATAAATTCTCAGATATTCTTGGTTCCAATTTGACCGCATAATCTCGCTATATTTAAATTGTCTCTTTTTGTCAGCAAAGAGACATAAAGACGTAGTGCGCAGCAACAAGAGATAGAACAAGAAATAACTTAATAATTCTCATCTATAACAGTTAAATTGTTCGTATATTTCAAGTCATTCACATTTTAAACTTTAATAAATCATTTTTCCACTTTTCATGCCGGCGTGTTCTTCATCACAATGGGAAGCTAATGGGCAGGAATGGCTGCTCTGTGGGAGAGCCACTAAGAGTGCATGGGGGGAGGTTATGGTGAGATGGAGATGGAGATTCAAACGTAGAAACATTGTAACATATAAAATAGGTGC
Organism: Leucoraja erinaceus; assembly: GCF_028641065.1. Classification (NCBI taxonomy): domain Eukaryota; kingdom Metazoa; phylum Chordata; class Chondrichthyes; order Rajiformes; family Rajidae; genus Leucoraja; species Leucoraja erinaceus. The sequence goes on from NW_026576605.1 coordinate 68,319, forward strand.
TGGAGTAGGTCATTTGGCCCTTCAAGCAAACATTGCCATTAATTTGATCATGGCTAATCATCCAAAATTAGTACACTGTTCCTGCTTTCTCCCCCATATCTCGTTATTGTATTAACCCTGAGAGCTTTATCTAACCCTCTCTTGAACGCGCCCAGTGATTGGCCTCTACTGCCTTCGGTGGCAGAGAATACCACACAACTCTCCGGGTGAAAAAGATCTCCCTCGTCTCAGTCCTATATGACCTACCCCCTATTTTTAAACTGTGACCCCTGGTTCTGGATTCCCCCAACATCGGGATTTTTTTTTCCTGCATCCAGCCTGCCCAATTCGCGAAAAAGATATATGTTTCTGTAAGATATCCTCTCATCCTTCTAAATTCCAGTGAATATTAGCCCAGTCGATCCATTCTCGATCACCCGTACACCAACACTATCCTCTACACTAGGGACGATTTTTTTTAACCAATGTTAGTCTCATCTCAAACAGACTAACCATTAGAACTGAGATAAGGAAACACTTTTTCACTCAGAGAGTTGAGAATTTGTGGAATTCTCTGCCACAGAAGACAATGGAGGCCGATCCATTGGGTGCATTCAAAATAGAGTGAGATAGAGCTCTTCGGGCTAGAAAAATCAAGGGACATGGGGAGAGGGCGGGAACGGGGCACTGATTGTGGATGATCGTGGCCACGCTTTGTGTTCCACGTCAGTGAGGTCTGTATTTTAGCGGATTACAGCCAAAAACAAAGGATTTCACTATCCCTGGGTACATGTGACAATAATTTAATCATTGAGTTGAATTCAAGTTTGCACATGAGACTCGTAAACAAAATTATAGTGTGTAGAAAGGAACTGTAGATGCCGGTTTAAACCGAAGACAAAATGCTGGAGTAACTCAGCGGGCCAAGCTTCATCTCTGGAGAGATGGAATGGATGACGTTTCGGGTCGAGACACTTCTTCATTACAGTGTCTGGTATTGAAGTGATGTTATTGTGCAGACTAACATAATGAACAATTCACGATATGAAACATTGATGTATTTAATTTAAGGGAATTAAATTTACCCGAAGCTTATAGGGTGATTTCACCAAAGGTCAAATGAGCGTAGATCCCCCCTCACGTGACCGAAAACTTTAAGTGGAGGACATCTCTCAGTTTGGTACATGTAAGTGAATGGGGAAACACGCACTTTCCCACCCGTTAAAAACATGGAAAACGGCTGATTTTTGAGCTGAAATTTCCTGTGCTAGTCGGGGTGACCGTGAAGCACAGCGACCTAAATTTTCAGGCAAAAAAAAAGATAGAAAGTGAGGTAATTACAAGAGGGAACTGAAGGTGGAAAGTGGCGGAAGTGAACAGCTGACAATTGCCGTGGTGATTTTAAGATCCAAAATATCGGGAATTATCGCGTTTGCTCGCTGAATTTCATCAAAACTAAGGCATTATTAACTTACTTTTGATGAAATTCAGCGAGCAAACGCGATAATTCCCGATATTTTGGATCTTAAAATCACCACGGCAATTGTCAGCTGTTCACTTCCGCCGCTTTCTACCTTCAGTTCCCTCTTGTAATTACCTCACTTTCTATCTTTTTTTTTGCCTGAAAATTTAGGTTGCTGTGCTTCACGGTCAGCCCGACTTGCACAGAAAATTTCAGCTCAAAAATCGGCCGTTTTCCATGTTTTTAACGGGTGGGAAAGTGCGTGTTTCCCCATTCACTTACATGTACCAAACTGAGAGATGTCCTCCAGTTAAAAATTTTCGGTCACGTGAGGGGGGATCTACGCTCATTTGACCTTTGGTGAAATCACCCTATATTAAATTACATCCACTTTCTGGTCAGGGATGTGATTGACGGGGCTGAGCTCCGCCTCCCCTCAGCCGGGCCCCGCCCCTTTCATTGATTGTTCCGCCGCGTTTCGCGCCCGAAACCCCATTGACCGCGGGTTCAGCAGCAGCCGCGGCGGCTCCACAGCTCCGGGCTCCCCCGGGTCCTAAAGCCCGTATACACGTGGTTGTCCAGTCTCGCTAACCTTATGTGGTAGCTTGTTTCATATACCCATGACTGTCTGTGTGGAAATATTGTTCCTGAGGTTCCGATTAAATCTACCACCTCTCACCTCAAAGCTGTGTCCTCTAGTTCTCGATTCCACTACTCCGGGTAAAAGACTGTGCATTCACCCTATCCATTCGTCTATCCATTACCCCTATTTGTGCATAGGAAATGGAATATCCGCTCCAAGATCGAGTACGTACAGCAACAAACCCCTAACATTTACACAATGTCCTCGCATATCTTTCAGGAGACCGCAAAGTGTTTTTCCGGTGTAAATCTCTTTGAAGTGCAGCCACGAATTGGCAACTGAAATGCAGGCAGGGAGATACACAACAGACTTTAAAAGCAAGCTATACAGTGCAACGCAATTTGGGTTTGAGGTAAAGGTGGGTTAAGAAGGTTCAACTGTTGGGTATACATGCAGGAGTAGCAAGATGGATTCAACAGTGGCTGAATGGGAGAAGCCAAAGGGTAATGGTGGATGGTTGTTTGTCGGATTGGAGGCAGGTGACTACTGGGGTGCCTCAGGGATCGGTGTTGGGTCCTTTGTTGTTTGTCATGTACATGAATGATCTGGATGAAGGTGTGGTAAATTGGATTAGTAAGTATGCAGATGCTACCAAGATAGGGGGTGTTGTGGATAATGAAGAGGATTTCCAAAGTCTACAGAGTGATTTAGGCCATTTGGAAGAATGGGCTGAAAGATGGCAGATGGAGTTTAATGCTGACAAATGTGAGGTGCTACACCTTGGCAGGCCAAATCAAAATAGGACGTACATGGTAAATGGTAGGGAATTGAAGAATACAGTTGAACAGAGGGATCTGGGAATAACCGTGCACAGTTCCTTGAAGGTGGAATTTCATATAGATAGGGTGGTAAAGAAAGCTTTTGGTATGCTAGCCTTTATAAATCAGAGCATTGAGTATAGAAGCTGGGATGTAACGTTAAAATTGTACAAGGCATTGGTGAGACCAAATCTGGAGTATGGTGTACAATTTTGGTCGCCCAATTATAGGAAGGATGTCAACAAAATAGCGAGAGTACAGAGGAGATTTACTAGAATGTTGCCTGGGTTTCAACAACTAAGTTACAGAGAAAGGTTGAATAAGTTAGGTCTTTATTCTCTGGAGCGCAGAAGGTTAAGGGGGGGACTTGATAGAGGTCTTTAAAATGATGAGAGGGATAGACAGAGTTGATGTGGATCAGCTTTTCCCTTTGAGCATAGGGAATATTCAAACAAGATGACATGACTTCAGAAATAAGGGACAGAAGTTTAGGGGTAACATGAGGGGGAACTTCTTTACTCAGAGAGTGGTAGCGGTGTGGAATGAGCTTCCAGTGGAAGTGGTGGAGGCAGGTTCGTTGGTATCACTTAAAAATAAATTGGATAAGCATATGGATGAGAAGGGAATGGAGGGTTATGGTATGAGTGCAGGCAGGTGGGACTAAGGGAAAAAAAGTTGTTCGGCACGGACTTGTAGGGCCGAGATGGCCTGTTTCCGTGCTGTAATTGTTATATGGTTATATGGTTATAAGTATAGTCCGAGGGTCACCAAAGGGATAGTCGTTCAGCACAGCTGTCTCGTTGTGGCAGGAGTATTCAGTTGCCTGATAACAGCTGGGAAGAAATTGCCCCTGAATCTGGAGGTGTGCTTCTTACTAGTGTCTTGTACAGTTGTATTAAATCCAGTATTTCATACCCTCACAGGACCCAGCAAATGTGCCAAACGCCTTCGTCACCACCCTGCCCATCCCTGGTGCAATTTTCATTGTGTGTCTGCATTCCAATGTCTCTCTAGTCTGCTAAAAACAACATAGGGCGTAACTTTTACTGTGTATAATCTGCCCTGGCATGTTTTACCAACGCATCACTTCTATCAAAGATAAATAAATTAGCCTTTAATCCGCCCATAGACCCAGTTCATGAAAATCGTGTTCCTTCCCAGATAAATGGATTCACTCTGCAAAATGTCACCATAGAAACATAGAAATATTGAAACATAGAAAATAGGTGCAGGAGTAGGTCATTCGGCCCTTCGAGCGAGAACCGCCATTTAATTTGATCACATCTGAACATCCAAAATCAGTACCCTGTTCCTGCTTCTCCCCCATATCCCTTGATTCCGTTAACTCTAAGAGCCATATCTATCTCTCTCTTGAATACACCCAGTGAATTGGCCTCCACTGCCTTCAGTGACAGTGATTTTCAGATTCACAACTGTCTGGGTGAAAAAGCTCTCCCTCATCACAGTCCTATATAATAATAATAATACATTTTATTTGTATAGCGCTTTTCAAGGACTCAAAGTTGCTTTACATGGTGAGTCAAGAACAAAACAAAATAGAGCAGTAAGACAGAGATGCAAAGGGGAGGGGGACATGGGACTAAGGGTATGCAGAGGTGAAGAGATGGGTCTTGACGCGGGACTGGAAAATGGTGAGGGACTCAGAAGTTCGGATCAATTGTGGGAGGGAGTTCCAGATAGATAGATATGCCATTTATTGTCGCTATACATGTACAATGAAATTAAAAGCTGCTCGTACTCAGTGCATACATATAATTTAGTACAAAAAACAGAAAACAAAAACAAAAGGGAGAAGGGGGGGTGGGGGGTAGGTGCATAATTCTGCAGTGCTATATACATATATACAGATGGAAGTCCGGGTGTTGGGCTGTGAAGTCAGTGCATGTGTGAATTTGAATTAAGAGTAGTTATAATTTTCGGAAAACAACTATTCCTGAGTATTTGTCCTGGATTTGATGCACCTATAGCGCCTTCCAGAGGGCAGCAGGTCGAACAGTCCAAACGCAGGATGGGAGCTGTCTTTGATGATATTCTTTGCCCTGCTAAGGCAGCGGGAGGTGTAGATATCCATCAGGGAGGGGAGAGGGCAACCAATGATCTTCTGTGCTGTCCTAGTTACCCTCTGAAGCCTCTCCCTGTCTGCCATGGTGCAGCTGCCATACCATGCTGTAATGCAGTATGTCAGCAGGCTCTCGATGGACGAGCGGTAGAAGGTCAGCAGCAGGTTAGAGTCCAGGTTGTGCTTCCTGAGGACCCTCAGGAAGTGCAGCCGCTGCTGAGCCTTCTTGATGACCGCTGTTGTGTTGTCTGTCCAGGAGATATCAGCAGCGATATGGATGCTGAGAAACCAGAAGGTGTTGACCCTCTCCACACACTCGCCGTTGATGTGTAGGGGGAATAAGTCGGTGCTGTGCCTCCTGAAGTCGACAATGAGCTCTTTTGTTTTCCTGGTGTTCAGAGCCAGATTGTTTTCTGAGCACCAGGTTGTCAACTTCAGGACTTCCTCTCTGTAGGCTGCCTCATCTCCCTTTGAAATAAGTCCAACTACAGTAGTGTCGTCAGCAAATTTGACGATGCCTGGGAGCTGCCCTGGAGAAGGCTCTGTCTCCAAAAGTGCAGAGGTTGGATTTCAGAATGGAGAGGAGACTGGCTGATGTGGATCTGAGGGACCGTGAGGGTTGGTAGGGGGAGAGAAGGTCAGTGAGATCAGGGGGGGCCAAGTGGTTGAGGGCTTTGTAGGTGAGGACCAGGATTTTGTAGATGATCCAGTGGGAAATGGGAAGCCAGTGAAGTTCTTTGAGGACTGGGGTGATGTGGTGCCAGGATTTGGTGTGGGTAATGAGTCGAGCTGCTGCATTCTGGACCAGTTGGAGTCGGTTGATGTTGCTGGAATTAATGCCAAAAAGAGAGTTACAGTAGGCCAGTCGGGAGGAGATGAAGGCATGGATGAGTCTTTCAGCAGTGGGGGGTGTGAGAGAGGGTCTGATTTTGGCAATGTTGCGGAGGTGAAAAAATGATGTTTTGACAACATGGCGGATGTGAGGCTCAAGGGAAAGGGTTGAGTCAAAGATCACGCCAAGGTTGCAGGCCTGAGGAGATGGGGAGACAGTGGTGCCGTCAATAGTGAGAGTGGGGTTGTTAATTTTGGTGAGTGTTGATTTGGAGCCAATGAGGAGAAATTCTGTTTTGTTACTGTTTAATTTAAGGAAGTTGAGTTGCATCCAAGATTTGATGGCTGACAGGCAGGAGTTGATATGGGAGAGAGGGGGGTGGTGGGGGGGACTTGGTGCTGAGATAGATCAGGGGGGTCATCAGCATAGCAATGGAAGTCCAGTTTGAGGTGACGGAGTATATGACCAAGGGGGAGGATGTAGATGATGAAGAGGAGGGGGCCGAGTACGGAGCCTTGGGGAACGCCTTGAGTGACAGTGGCTGTAGCAGAGGTGTGGTTATGGAGAGAGATGAAGTGGGATCTGTTGGAAAGGTAGGAACGGAGCCAGCTGAGTGCAGAACCTTCAATGCCAAGGTATTTAAGTCTGGTAAGCAGGATGTTATGGTTCACTGTATCGAAGGCTCCACTCAGGTCGAGGAGGATGAGGATATTGAGGGAACCAGTGTCAGCAGAGGTGAGGAGGTCGTTGAGGACTTTGAGGAGAGCAGTTTCTGTGCTATGGATGGGGGCAAAATCCAGATTGAAGGGGTTCGAATAGGTTATACGCGAGAAGGTGGGAATGCAGCTGTGAGGCGACGATACGTTCCAGGGTTTTTGAAAGAAAAGGGAGGTTTGAGATTGGGCGATAGTTAATGAGAGAGGTATATGACCTACCCCTTAATTTTAAACTGTGACCCCTGGTTCTGGATTCCCCTAACATCTGGACCATTTTTCCTGCATCCAGCCTGTCCAAACCGCAAAAAAATTATATTTTTCTACAAGATCCCATCTCATCCTTCTAAATTCCAGGGGGGGGGGGGGGGGGGGGGGGGGGGGGAGGGTCGGGAAACCCCTTTTTTCAACTCTTACCTTGCCGGAGATGTGATTATTTTCCGGATCATCTCTCCGGTCGCTCTGCGGCCTAACATCATGGAGCAGGCGGCCCTGATTATGATAATGGCTCGATTGTAATCATGCATTGTCTTTCCGCTGAATGGAGTACACGCAACAAAAGCTTTTCACTCTAGCAGATTTTAAAACCAAGCTCTAAAGTCCATACAGTTTGGGATTTATTTCATTTAAACACTGAAAGCACCAAGGCACGAAATTGGAATAAACAAAACGTTTCTATTAGGTTCTTGTGCGTTTTATTGGTCGTGCGAATTGTTACATTAAACAAATCGCATGCTTGTATAACTTCAAAAGAGTAGTACATGGTTTAAACATATGTAGCACGTTAAGAAGGTTAGTACCAATTTCATGCACGCAACCTCGTTCAGTTCAGTTCGCAGCAGTGCCACTTCCAACTGATGCCAAGATGTCTAAATGTTTAAAAGGGAACTGCAGATGCGGGAAAAATCGAAGGTAGAGAAACGTCTGGGGCAGAGAGAATGAACAGATTCCGATGCTGGAGGCCGGCATCGACGTGGGAGCAGTGGCGGTGACTGAGACACAATTCGGCATGGCGAGAGAAACGAACAGGGGAGACCGCAAGAGCTACCCGGTTGTCTAACTTGAGTAATACATTGTGCTATTATTTTTTTTTTATCAACCATGAGTTAATACAATACTGTTCTTAATAAACAAAACGTAACCTTCTTATTAAGAAAATAATGTAAGTAGCTGATCAATTTCTCAGGATGTAGATGTCGCTGCAAGACCAGCATTTATTGCACATCACTAGTTGCCCTCTGAGTAGATCGCTCGGCCATTTCCCAGGGCATTTGATCTTCAACCACTTTGAGCGAGTTGGATCTTAAACACAATAAGAGTGTTGCGGTCATCGTTTTTCAGACCGTTTATTAGTTTCAAGCATTTGAGATGATTAACTGTATTTAAAGTTGGGGAAATACTTAAAATTGTGTCCCTGGATTGTGCTACTGGATTCCTCGTTCGATAACAAAATCGCTGCCTCGCCACCGCACCCCAACCTCCAGTTGATGCCTCGAGTTCACCAGTTCCTATTGGATTGTGGCCCTTGAGTTAAAGCCGGCTTTATTCCCGTCATGATCTTACACATCTCTATAAGATCACCCCTCATCCTACTGCGTTCCGGGGTATAAGGTCCCAGTCTGCCCAACCTGTACCTCTAGTGAGGCCCTCGGGCCCAGGCAACATCATCATAAATATTGTCTACACCCTTTCCAATTTATCCACATTCTTCATACAGCAGAGTGAACAAAACCACACATATTACTCCAAGCTGACCATCCCTAATATGAAATGATGCCCGGTTTCTCCAAATATAACCACATAACAATTACAGCACGGAAACAGGCCATCTCGGCCCTACAAGTCCGTGCCGAACAATTATAGATGCACCTGAAGACTGGAGCGGAAGGGACGAGTGTCCTGATGTGGATTAAAATATGTTAATTCCATCCTGATCCCGGGCTGTGAACGGAGATGCGGGCGGCGGGTTCTACTGCCCAACAGATGCAACAGATGCCGCCTCAGTTACACCTCCTTAGCGCTGGTCCCTGTCCCTTTCTGTCCTGTTTTAGATAATCCCAGGGCACTCTCTCCGCTTTTGTCTATATTCAGGCCGGTTGAATGTCTAACTGACCCCTCCCTCGTGTGAGATTAGTTGGGAGTGGCCAGGACACTGAACACTGAACACCAAAGATCTTTTGGCGGATCTTTGTCGAACACCTGCAGCCAAATATCATTCATTCCCCGAGACGCCTGCGTGCGCAGTGGAAAACACTTTGAACCAGGAAGTGCCGGAATGGCTGCGAAAGACCCGGTCGAGAGCTGGACCGAGGAGGTAGTTTGTTCCATCTGCCAGAATATCTTCACCGATCCGGTTATACTGGAGTGTGGGCACAACTTCTGCCGCTCCTGTATCACACAGAGTTGGGACAGGGAGGGGAGAAACCACTGCCCGGAATGTAGAGAGGAGTTTACAGGCCGCTCCCTCACGGTGAATCGGGCCATGGTTAGACTGTCTGAGAAAGCTCGAGCACTGAGCCCGAATCTCACAGCGAAGAAAAGTAAACTTCAGTGCGAGAAACATCAGAAAGAACTGCAGCTGTTTTGTAAAACCGACAAGAAAATGATCTGTTTGATTTGCGCGTCTGCGCTGGAACACACGACTCACAGCTTCGAGCCGATAGAAGCTGTTGAAATCTACAAGGTAAAAACAAATTAATTTTGATCACATAATTGTCTAATCTTTTCTTTATTGTCTGACATTTTTATTCTCTGATCTGAACCCAACCCCAGGATCAGGCGAAATCCTCTTTCAAATCACTCACAGAAAAAACATCAGAGATCCAGAAAATGGAACAGAAACAGAAAGAGAGCATTTCTGGAGTTCAGGTGAGGCTGTGTACTATCGATGTAATTATTCGGAGTACGTTTGATCCATGTGATGCGTGTAATAAATGGGCAACTCTATACAGCTCAGTAGTAGAGGACCCAAGCAGTCAAGGACTTTACTCCCTGGAACTCAGTAATCTGAAGAATGGTCTATTGCAGGTGTATAATATTATGAAGCGTAATGATAGGGTGGATGCTCAGTCTTTTACCCTTAGTAGGGCGATCGAGAATGTGAGGGCATTGGTTTAAGGTGAGATGGAAAAGATGTAACACAAACATGAAGGGCAACTTTTGTAGTGGGTATATGGAACGAGCTGCCGGAGGAGGCAGTTGAGTCAGGTACCATAACAACATCTGCCGGAGGAGGTAGTTGAGTCAGGTACCATAACAACATCTAAAATATATTTGAACAAGTTTGTGGCGAGAAAAGTTTTAGAATTATCTGGGCCAAATGCAGACAGGTGGAAATTGCGCAGTTGGGGCATCTTGGTCAGTATCTAACAGCTACTGAGGGAGTGCAGCATTGATTCTTGCCATTGAGGGTGTGCAGCGTAGGTAAATTCCCAGGATTATATGTTGAGAGAATGGAGCGACTGGGCTTGTATACTCTAGGATTTAGAAGGATGAGAGGGCATCTTATTGAAACATATAAGACTAAAAGGGCAAAAATCAAAAAGGGGCCACTTTTCAACATAATTGTATAAGGGGTAAGAGTGTTGTAAAAGCAAGCATGAAGGCTTTGTGTCTCAATGCAAGGAGCATTCGTAATAAGGCGAATGAGTAGAATGTGCAGATAGCTATTAATGATTATGATATAGTTTGGATCACAGACACATGGCTACAGAGTGACCAAGGCTGGGAGCAGAATATCCAGGGATATTCAATATTCAGTAGGGATAGACAGAAAGGAAAAGGAGGTGGGGTAGCGTTGCTGGTTAGAGAGGAGATTAACGCAATAGAAAGGAAGAACATTAACTTGGAGGATGTGGAATCGATATGGGTAGAGCTGCGAAACACTAAGGGGCAGAAAACGCTAGTGGGAGTTGTGTACAGGCCACTTAACAGTAGTAGTGAAGTTGGGGATGGCATCAAAGAGGAAATTAGAAATGCGTGCAACAAAGGTAAAACAGTTATAATGGGTGACTTCAATCTACATATAGATTGGGTGAATCAAATTGGCAGGGGTGCTGAGGAAGAGGATTTCTTGGAATGTATGCGGGATAGTTTTCTAAACCAACATGTAGAGGAACCAACGAGAGAGCAGGCTATTCTAGACTGGGTATTGAGTAATGAGGAAGGGTTAGTTTGTTAACTGTCTTGTCAGATTCAGATTCAGATTCAATTTTAATTGTCATTGTCAGTGTACAGTACAGAGACAACGAAATGCATTTAGCATCTCCCTTGAAGAGCAACATAGCAAACGATTTGAATAAAAAAAATAATAAGTGTCCGGGGGTGGGGGGGGGGTTGGTGATTGGCAGTCACTGAGGTACGTTGTTTAGTAGAGTGACAGCCGCCGGAAAGAAGCTGTTCCTCGACCTGCTGGTTCGGCAACGGAGAGACCTGTAGCGCCTCCCGGATGGTAGGAGGGTAAACAGTCCATGGTTGGGGTGAGCAGTCCTTGGCGATGCTGAGCGCCCTCCGCAGACAGCGCTTGCTTTGGACAGACTCAATGGAGGGGAGCGTGGAACCGGTGATGCGTTGGGCAATTTTCACCACTCTCTGCAATGCCTTCCGGTCGGAAACAGAGCAGTTGCCATACCATACTGTGATGCAGTTGGTAAGGATGCTCTCGATGGTGCAGCGGTAGAAGTTCACCAGGATCTATGGAGACAGATGGACCTTCTTCAGTCTCCTCAGGAAGAAGAGACGTTGATGAGCCTTCTTGAGCGTGGCCCCTTGGGCAAGAGTGACCATAATATGGTTGAGTTCTTCATTAGGATGGAGAGTGACATAATTAATTCAGAAACAAGGATTCTGAACTTAAAGAAAGGTAACTTTGAGGGTATGAGACGTGAATTGGCCAAGATAGACTGGCAATTGATTCTTAAAGGGGTGATGGTGGATATGCAATGGAAGGCATTTAAAGACTGCATGGATGAACTACAACAATTGTTCATCCCAGTTTGGCAAAAAAAAAATCAGGGAAGGTAGTGCATCGTGGATAACAAGGGAAATCAGTGATAGTATCAAAACAAAAGATGAAGCGTATAAATTAGCCAGAAAAAGCAGCCTACCAGAAGACTGGGAGAAATTCAGAGTCCAGCAGAGGAGGACAAAGGACTTAATTAGTAAAGTGAAAATAGATTATGAAAGAAAGCTGTCAGGGACATAAAAACTGACTGCAATTTTTTTTATAGATATGTGAAGAGAAATAGATTAGTTAAAACAAATGTAGGTCACTTTAAGTCAGAAACAGGTGAATTGATCATGGGGAACAAGGACAAATTGGTTCTGTCTTCACTAAGGAAGACATAAATAATCTGCCGGAAATAGCAGGGGACTGGGGGTCAAATCAAATCCAGGTTGGCCGGGAAGTGGTGTTAGGTAAATTGAATGGATTATAGGCCGATAAATCCCCAGGGCCAGATAAGCTACATCCCAGAGTACTTAAGGAAGTAGCCCCAGAAATAGTGGATGCATTAGTGATAATTTTTCAAAACTCTTTAGATTCTGGATGACTTCCTGAGGATTGGCGAGTAGCTAATGTAACCCCACTTTTTAAAAAGGGAGGGAGAGAGAAAATGGGGAATTACAGACCAGTTAGTCTAACATCGGTAGTGGGGAAACTGCTAGAGTCAGTTATTAAAGATTGGATAGCAGCACATTTGGAAAGTGGTGAAATCATTAGACAATGTCAGCATGGATTTATGAAAGGTAAATCATGTCTGACGAACGTTATAGAATTTTTCGAGGATGTAACTAGTTGAGTGGATAAGGGAGAACCAGTGGATGTGTTATATCTGGACTTTCAGAAGGCTTTTGACAAGGTCCCACATAAGAGATTAGTATACAAACTTAAAGCACACGGTATTGGGGGTTCAGTATTGATAGAGAACTGGCTGGCAGACAGGAAGCAAAGAGTAGGAGTAAATGGGTCATTTTCACAATGGCAGGCAGTGACTAGTGGGGTATGCAAGGCTCAGTGCTGGGACCCCAGCTATTTACAATATATATTAATGATTTGGACGAGGGAATTGAATGCAACATCTCCAAGTTTGTGGATGACACGAAGCTGGGGGCAGTGTTAGCTGTGAGGAGGATGCTAGGAGGCTGCAAGGTGACTTGGATAGGCTGGGTGAGTGGGCAGATGCATCATAATGTGGATAAATGTGAGGTTATCTACTTTGGTGGCCAAAACAGGAAAGTAGACTTTTATCTGAATGGTGGCCGATTAGGAAAAGGGGAGATGCAACGAGACCTGGGTGTCATGGTACACCAGTAATTAAAACTAGGCATGCAGGTGCAGCAGGCAGTGAAGAAAGCGAATGGTATGTTAGCATTCATAGCAAAAGGATTTGAGTATAGGAGCAGGGAGGTTGTACTGCAGTTGTACAGGGTTTTGTGAGACCACACCCGGAATATTGCATACATTTTTGGTCTCCTAATCTGAGGAAAGACATTCTTGCCATAGAGGGAGTACAGAGAAGGTTCACCAGACTGATTCCTGGGATGTCAGGACTTTTATATGAAGAAAGACTGGATAGATTTGGCTTGTACTCGCCAGAATTTAGAAGATTGAGGGGGAATCTTATAGAAACTTACAAAATTCTTAAGGTGTTGGACAGGCTAGATGCAGGAAGAATGTTCCCAATGTTGGTGAAGTCCAGAACAAGAAGTCACAGTTTAAGGATAAGGGGGAAATCTTTTAGGACCGAGATGAGAAAAACGTTTTTCACACAAAGAGTGGTGAATCTCTGGAATTCTCTGCCACAGAGGGTAGTTGAGGCCAGTTCATTGGATATATTTAAGAGGGAGTTAGATGTGGCCCTTGTGGCTAAATGTATCAGGGGGTAGGAAAGAGAAGGCAGGTACAGGATTCTGAGTTGGATGATCAGCCATGATCATATTGAATGGCGGTGCAGGCTTGAAGGGCCGAATGGCCTACTGCTGCACCTATTTTCCATGTTTCTATTAAGGGTTTGGTCACGCTAGAGGCTGGAAACATGTTCCCGTTGTCTGGGGAGTCCAGAACCGGGGGCCACAATTTAATCATAAGAGGTAAGCCATTTGGAACGGAGATGAGGAGTGAGTTTGTTGAATTTGCTGCATCAGAGGGGTGGAGGCCGGTTCTCGGTATATTTTCAAGAGAGAACTAGATAGGGCTCTTAAAGATAGTGGAGTCAGGGGATATGGGGCGAAGGCAGAAACGGGGTACGGATTGTGGATGATCAGCCATGATCACATTGAAGGGCGGTGCTGCCTCAAAGGGCAGAATGGCCTCCTGCACCTATTGTCTATTGGCTACCCTTTGCTATATGACTCCATGAAGTCTGTCATTCTCAGTGGTGCTGCTGCCTGCTAGTTCTAGTGACCTGGTTCTGTCCAGTAAGGGTTAGTGGTCACACAAAATGGAATAGGTTGCAAGCATGGGCAGAAATCCAGGGAGGGGGAAGGCAGGGGGCAGGGGGCAGGGGGCATGCCCCCCATGTTTTCAGTGGTGGGGGACATCCCCCCGTGTTTTGTGAAACATTAATTTTGCAATCAGTTTTCATCCGGAGTTGCGGCCGCATGTATGGTCAGCTGGCTCAGACTATAAAAAGAATTAGACTCTGAAAATCTCATCCTTTGTCAATGATAAATGCTCATCTATTCCATATTCATTACAAGTATTGTGTTGGGTTTCATGAGTAGTGTACTGCAGAACTATTCGAGTTGTTTATCACTTTTCCTCTGACTGAGACGAAAACGATGTGTTAACTGTCACTTTTAACTGTTACACCAATAAGCATTCCTTAATCCTTAGTAAATACTAGACTAAGTGAGACCCGTTGGGTCCCAGCATCATACAGGAGGGCTGGTCACCCAACACAATAGTCCACCTCTCCACCAATTCCAATAACGCTGGCCAGTGGGGGGCGGGGGGTCATTCTGTTGCGCTAGTATGGGTGTTGTGGGCCAAAGGGACTGGTTTCCAGAGATCTATATGGACATTGTGGGCTGAATGGATTATTGGGCTGGCAGCTCAGTCACTGAGGCCTGGCAGTACACTCGCTCAGATCTGGACCTCAGCTGTGAAACTGCCAGAAATTCTGCCCAAAGCAGGTGACAGACTCTGTGAGAGAGAAGGGGG
>NW_026576606.1:0-82704 GCF_028641065.1 Leucoraja erinaceus
CTCAATGATGCCCTTGGACACGAGCCTATCTAATTCAGCTTGTCCTTCTACCTTCTCTAATTCTGTGGGAAGGAATACCCTTTGGGGTATGTGCTGAACCGGCGGTTCTATGCCTGGTTTAAATTCAATTTTGTATCCACTGATACTGTTGAGTATAAACTTGTTGTTAGTAAAGGAGCACCAAACATGTTTGAAGAACCTTAAACGCCCTCCTGTTAATACAACACCCTTTGTCTGTGTATGTTGACAGGAACCAGACCCACCTACCTCCATGTTCATTTCTGGGAGCGTTTGCGATGGGTTTGGCCCGAGGGTGTCCTTGTTGGTGCTGTGGTGGGGCGGTGTATCTTCCCACGGCTCCGCTCTGGGCCCCGCTCTAAAAAAGAGCTCTGGGGGTAGTGGGAAGCGGTCACCAGGCTTTCACCAGCTCAGTACCTGCTGGTGGATGCCGAGGCGTGCTGCCAACTGGGTGTCTTCACCCTGCTCGGTCCTGGCCCTGCCCTCATGAGGCCTACAGGCTTGGCCGCCTCTTCCAGCTCCTTGAGCCTTTTCCCCAAGTCGGCCCCGAATAGTAGCGCCTCCTTTTCTGGCGCCGGAGCTTTGCAAAGGCCCGCGTATTTGGGGTTGAGGGCAGGCCTGATGTTTTCACGCCTTAAGTTGTTGAGCTCATACTGCGTGTTGCACATCAGGGCCAGCACGTCCTGCTGAGGTGTAGAGAGCTCCACGTTCTCCGTGGACCGAGCAAAGGCGGTAATGGCTGCGGTGTGGAGCTTCAGGATACGCTGCATCTTCAGCTCTTGTGTCCTGATATGCTGTCCCAGCTGGCTCCATATCTGGCCGTTTACGGTCTTTACTCGAAGCGCTTCGCAGTTTTCCGGCGCTGTGTAAGTGTCGAGGGCCTCTTGGATAACTTTCTCCTGCAATGGCTTATTAGAGAGCCTGTTGATACTGGCCGCCATTCTTGGCTCTAGCATCCTTCCGGTCCTCGGGGGCGCCGCATACCTGCTGACTACACCCAGTAGCTCTTCTTCCTCCAGCTCGCCTGGCATGCTTGCGCTGTCGTCCGCCTGCCCTTGTGATAGGCCAGCCCAGTCCTGGCCTCCCTTACTGACCTCAAACAAGGAGGGAACAGAAGGGTGTGGTGATGGTTTGGAGGAGGCCAAAGCCCGTCCTCCTTGGAGATGCCTTGCCTGCATCTCCTCCTCGAGCATCTGCTCGAGCAGCTGCCTCATGCAGCTTAAGCGGCTGTCTCCCCGTTTCGCCGGTGGAGAGTGTTCCCGTTCCTCCGACGAGTCGGAGGCCACCGGCCGGTCTGTTTTTCGGGTTGATTTTCTCCCTGTGCGGGGCGTCGAAATCGGCGGCCCAGGGAGCAGCTCGGCGTCGGGTGTGCGGGAGCGTTCAAACAGCTCCTCCGCCGCTGGTGGCTGCCGCCCAGATGTTGACCCCTCCTCGGGTGGAGTTGGGCAGGCAGTCCTCTTTGTTGGTCGCTTTCGGGTAGCCATAGCTTCTTCCTCCGTTAGCGACTCTCTGTAATACAAAAGACTCACTTACCTGAGGTCTTGTCTTTATCCTGCCACTGGAGAGCCTGGCTCCAGCTGCTGCCGCTGTTGCGCTGCTGACGTAATGCCGCGCCTGCGCACTGGGTGGGTTCTTCACGTAGTCACTCACGTGACTCCGAAGTAAAATTGCCCTATCTGGGACACATGTCAATAAAACTCTCTTGACTCTTGACTTGTACTTAAACAAAAAAGGGTTATTTTTTTTTTTTAATAATAATATTTTTATTAGAAGTAGACATATTATAAAGTATAGTTACATATTATAGTAAAAAAACTTTTCATATACATCAGTCATACATTATTAAAATTTTCAACTGTCGATTACTTATGCTTCTAGTGTTTTTTTTAAATATAGAAAAAGAGAGAAAGAGAGAAAAAAGAGTTACAAATATAAAAAAAACACAAAAAAGGTGGAATGGATTACTTATAATACGTCATTGGAGATAGGTTCGTAGATTATAAAGTATGACTTTTCATCTAATCCTGAGTTCAAGTTTCAGGGGTTTTCGTGCTGGGCCAATCTATCCCGTCAGATAATTAATGAATGGAGCCCATATTTTATCAAAAATTTATTGTTTGTCCATTAAGACAAGTCTAATTATTTCTAGATATAGGGTCTCTGACTTTTCCACAATCCACATTTTAATTATGGGGGTCGTAGGGCCTTTCCAAAATTTTAATATTAATTTTTTCCCGGTTATTATACTGTAGTCGAGGAAATTTCTTTGGCTTGTTGTGAGTGTTAAACTTTGCTCTGATATTCCAAATATTATTAATTTTGCGTTTGGATCCAGTTTTGTATTAATAACTTCTGAAATTGTTTAATTTTTATACAATTTTCAAACGTATGTGTTAAATTAGCATCTAGATGTAGACATTTATCACAAATAGGAGAGATTTGTGGGAAGATTCTATTTAGATTTATTTTAGAGTAGTGTAATCTATGTAAGACTAAATTGTATTAAAGCATGTTTGGCATTTAACGAACACTGATGTATATGTTGTAAACTTTTGTCCCACAAATCTTTAGTTATAGGATGACCTAATTCATTTTCCCATGTGTGTCTATATGGTTCCGTTGGTGGTACCTCGTTGTTTAGGAAGGTGTTATAAATACAAGCTATTAATTTTTCAGTGTTAGGATGCTTGTTCAAAGGGTTCTTGGGGAAAAAAAAGTTACCTTAAATTTAGTTGTGTCTGGTTGGTACCTATGGTAGGGTGAAGACTATTCCATGCTTTAATTGTGCAGGGGATAGAAAAAATCTCTGGATAGAAAAAATTGGGTGACGTTTCGGGTAGAAACCCTTCTTTACATTTCTTCTGGTTTTAGTGTTTTTAGTTTAATTTAAAGAAACAGCGTGGAAACAGGCCCTTCGGCCCACCGAGTCCATGCCGACCACCGATCACCCGTACTCTAGTTCTATCCCACACATCAGCGACGTAAATCAAAATGTTTTATTCTCTCACGTCCCAGTTAGAACACTGAAATCCTTACCTGCAGCAGCACAACAGAATATGTAAACATAGTACTCTGTAAACAATGTTATAAACGAGAAAACAAAACTCCATACACACAGCACCCACATTCAGGATCAATTTCGGGGTCTCAAGCACTTTTAGGCAGCAACTTAATGGCCAATGTACTGCTCCATAGTCTTGAACTAAATTAAAACATACCGTAGCTGTAAAGGGAGGACATAGCGTCACATAGAGATTTAAGACTGAAAATGGATAGTTTGTTTTTTTTACTAACCAAAGTTATCAACGTACATTTTTTTGTGTGTTTGAAAATAAAATATAGTGGCACAGCTGGTGGACTTGCTGCCTCACACGCCAGAGATCTGTGTTCGACCCTGTTCTCGGGCACTGTCTGTGTTGAATTTGCATATTCCCCCAGCAAGCGTGTGGGTTTCCTCCCACATCCCAAAGAAACGTATTGGCTTTGTAGGTTAACTTGTCTCTGTAAAATGGCCCCTAATGTGTAGGGAGTGGGTGAGGAAAGTGCGATAACAGAACTTGTGTGAATGGGTAGACGAAAATGTTGGAGAAACTCAGCAGGTGAGGCAGCATCTATGGTGCGAAGGAAATAGGCGATGGTTCGGGTCGAGACCCTTCTTCAGACTGATGTCGGGAGGGGTGGAGGGGGGGCGAGAAAAATAAAGGAAAGAGGCGGAGACAGTAGGCTGTGGGAGAGCTGGGAATGGGAGGGGGAGGAGGGAGAAAGTAAGGACAATGTTCATACTGCTGCGGTGTCAACTGTGTTCATACTGCTGAGGTGCTGTTCCTCCAATTTGCGGTGGGCCTCACTCTGGCCATGGAGGAGGCCCAGGACAGAAAGGTCGGATACAGAATGGGAGGGGGAGTTGAAGTGTTGAGCCACCGCGCGATCAGGTTGGTTAATGCGAACTGAGTGGAGGTGTTGTGCGAAGCGATCACCAAGCCTACACTTGGTCTCACCGAGGTTGATCATATGCTGAATGGAAGTCAGTTTGGAAGTGGAAATAGATAATAGAAATTGCATTCATTGCAACGTGTAAAAATAGATGAGATACTGTATTGTAATTTTGCTGCATGTCATTGTGGTATATATCATGTCTTGATTGGTGAATATGTTTAGTTTATGACTTTATTTGAAGCAGAAATAATATGTGAATGCTTCATTGAGCATAATTCCGACTAGTGACTACGCACTTCATCCGAGCACATTATCACACGCGTCATGCAAGCCGTCTTAAATTACCACCTAAATTGTGATTTGGCAACTGAAAAAACTGCTGAGGTTGCCCGGTTGGCAACAAGGAAAAACAGTTAAGAGAGAGCCCTGCTCTGTCTGTCTGTCTGTCTCTCTCTCTCTCTCTCTCTGTCTCTCTGTCTGTCTGTCTGTCTGTCTGTCTCTGTCTCTCTCTCTCTGTCTCTATATCTCTCTATCTCTCATTATCTCTCTATCTCTATCTCCCTCTCTCTACATCTGTCTCGCTCACTCTATCTCTCTCTCTCTCTCTCTCTCTCTCTCTCTCTCTCTCTCTCTCTCTCTCTCTCTCTCTCTCTCTCTCTGTCTCTCTCTCTCTCTCTCTCTCTCTCTCTCTCTCTCTCTCTCTCTCTCTCTCTCTCTCTCTCTCTCTCTCTCTCTCTCTCTCTCTCTCTCTCTCTCTCTCTCTCTCTCTCTCTGCCTCTGCCTCTCTCTCTCTCTCTGTATTGAGTTTAGAAGTTGGTAGGTCACGTTACAGTTGTACAAGACGTCAGTGAGGCTACATTTAGAGTGTTGCGTTTAGTTCTGGGCACCGTGTTACAAGAAAGATGTCTTTGAGCTTTGAAAGGGCGCGGAGAAGATTTACGAGGATGTTGCCGAGACTCGAGTGGCATGAGCTACAGGGAGAGGTTGAGGCAGGCTGGGACTCTATTCTTTGGAGCACAGGAGGATGAGGGGCGATCTTATAGAGGTGTACAAAATCACCAGAGGAATAAATTAGGTAGGTTTTCAGAGTAGGGGAATCAAGGACCAGAGGATACGGGTTTAAGGTGAGAGACGCGGGGGTGGGAAAAATTGAACAGGAACCTGAGGGGCAACTTTTCCACAACTATGGTGGGTGTATGGAACAAGCTGCTGGAGGAGGGAGTTGAGGCTGGGACTATCCTTACTGGGACTATCCCAACTGGGACTATCCCAACACTTGGACATGTCCATGGATAGGACAGGTTTGGAGGGATAGGGGCCAAATACGGGCAGCAAGTGGGACTAGTTTAGATGAGGCATGTTGGCCGTTGTGGGCAAGTTGGGCCGAAGGGCACGTTTTCGCTCTGTATCACTGGCAGCCTGCCATTGAAGTCAATGAGAGTGAAGCCGGGGGTGGCCATTTTGGATGCTGGCATTTCCCAGTGGAGCTGCAGGCGGCCATCTTGTCTACAGGCAGTCTGCCATTGCGGTCCATTGTGAGTGAAGCCCCGGTCGGCCATCTTAGTTACTGGCAGTCTTCCATTGAACTCAATGGGAGTGAAGCCCTGGACGGCCATCTTAGCTACTGGCAGCCTTCATTTTTTTTCTCTGTCGCTCCTTCTTTCTTTCTCTTTCTCTCTCTTCCCTTCTCTGGCTTCCGCTTCTCCTTCCTTTCTCTCTCACTTCTTCTCTATCTCTTTTCCCTCTCTTTGCTGGTGAGTGTGTACACGTGCGTGAAAGATGAAATGGTGCAGAGAGGGGGAGAGAGAGAAGGGAGGGGGGAGGAGAGGGAGTGTGTGTGAGACAGAGAGAGAGAGGGTGAGTGTGTGAGACAAAGAGTGTGTGAGAGGGGGGAGCGTGTGTGTGAGAGAGAGAGGGAGTGTGTGAGGGAGTGAGAGAGAGGGAGTGTGAGACAGAGAGAGAGGGAGTGTGTGAGACAAAGAGAGAGAGGGAGTGTGTGTGAGGGACAAAGAGAGTGTGAGAGAGATAGAGGGAGTGTGAGAGAGGGAGTGTGAGAGAGAAAGAGTGAGAGAGAGGGAGTGTGTGAGAGAGAGAGTGGGAGCGTGTGTGTGAGAGAGGGAGTGTGTGTGTGAAGAGAGTGGGCGTGTGTGTGAGAGAGAGGGAGTGTGTGTGTGTGAGAGAGAGAGGAGAAGGTTCACCAGACTGATTCCTGGGATGTCAGGACTGTCTTATGAAGAAAGACTGGATAGACTTGGTTTATACTCTCTAGAATTTAGGAGATTGAGAGGGGATCTTATAGAAACTTACAAAATTCTTAAGGGGTTGGACAGGCTAGATGCAGGAAGATTGCTCCCGATGTTGGGGAAGTCCAGGACAAGGGGCCACAGCTTAAGGATAAGGGGGAAATCCTTTAAAACTGAGATGAGAAGAACTTTTTTCACACAGAGAGTGGTGAATCTCTGGAACTCTCTGCCACAGGCCAGTTCATTGGCTATATTTAAGAGGGAGTTAGATGTGGCCCGTGGCTAAGGGGATCAGAGGGTATGGAGAGAAGGCAGGTACGGGATACTGAGTTGGATGATCAGCCATGATCATATTGAATGGCGGTGCAGGTTCGAAGGGCCGAATGGCCTATCCTGCACCTAATTTCTATGTTTCTATGAGAGAGTTCACAGTTCCCTGCTTCCCCCAACAGCTCAGGGGTAGAAAGAGAGAGGTTTAGTTTTAGAGATACAGTGCGGAATCAGGCCCTTCGGCCCACTGACCTGCGATCGCCCGTTCACACACTAGTTTAGAGATACTGCGCGGATAGGGTAGTAAATGAGACGGATGGAGGTGGGTGTGCAGCAACTTGAGTTTTTTATTGAGGGTCTCAGCAGGTGCTGGGAACCGTTCAGCTCTGATATCCGTGATTCGCTCTGCAGCCCCGAGCTCGTTCAAACTTCCCCCCTTTCGAACGGATGTAGGGAGGAGATAGAGAGAGGAGAGAGAGAGAGGTAATGGAGAGAGGGGGGGAGAGAGAGAGAAGAAGGGTCACACAGTAACAGAAGGGGGGAGAGACAGAGGGAGAGAGGGAGATAGATAGAGAGAGGGTGAAAGAGAGAGAGATAGCTCGAGGGGCTGAATGGCCTACTCCTGCACCAATTTCCACTGTTTCTAGCTCTCTCCTCTCTGGATCTCTCTTGCGGGTCAATACCGGCAGTGGGCCCAGTATCCACGCTTGTGCAGTGGGCCCGGTATCCACGCATGTGCAGTGGGCCCGGTATCCACACGTGTGCAGTGGGCCCGGTATCCACGCGTGTGCAGTGGGCCCGGTATCCACGCATGTGCAGTGGGCCCGGTATCCACACGTGTGCAGTGGGCCCGGTATCCACGTGTGTGCAGTGGGCCCGGTATCCACATGTGTGCAGTAGGGGAAGACTTACCAGGCCTGGAAATACCATCAAATTCCTGGAAATTTGGGATTCTAGTTAGGACAAAGATCCTATAGCGAGCAAGATAGATCACTTGATGAAAGAAACGTAGTACGGTCATGGGCAGATTCATGGGTAATTTTCGGCCATATTTCTGTAACCGGCTTCCATCTTCGCACCAAAGAGAAGGGGTCACACAGTAACACGGGGGGTGGGGGGGGAGGGAGAGAGGGAGATAGATAGAGAGGGTGAAAGAGAGAGAGATAGCTCGAGGGGCTGAATGGCCTACTCCTGCACCAATGTCCACTGTTTCTAGCTCTCTCCTCTCTGGATCTCTCTTGCGGGTCAATACCCCGACCACACGGCTAAATAAACGCATGAAGCAAAACAATTATTTTCCATGTTCTAGATGAATTTGTGCGAATTTGTCTGTGTGATATCTACACGGTGAGAAATTGCTTCCATATTGATTCGAACCAAAGAGAAGGGGTCACACAGTAACACGGGGGGTGGGGGGGGAGGGAGAGAGGGAGATAGATAGAGAGAGGGTGAAAGAGAGAGAGATAGCTCGAGGGGCTGAATGGCCTACTCCTGCACCAATGTCCACTGTTTCTAGCTCTCTCCTCTCTGGATCTCTCTTGCGGGTCAATACCCCGACCACACGGCTAAAAAAACGCATGAAGCAAAACAATTATTCTCCATGTTCTAGATGAATTCGTGCGAATTTGTCTGTGTGATATCTACACGGTGAGAAATTGCACCATATTGATGCTGAACCACATGAGTTGGATATCAATGTGAATTTACAAGAAATCCTTTAGTCTGGGCCCATGTTTTCATGTCTGGTTTAGTTTGGAGATACAGCGCGCTGTGATTGGATGTTGATCTGGAGGCGAGACGGATTATTATTGGTCAGATTCCCTGATTGGTCAGAGGTGCACTTCCGCTGCGATTCGGTGGAGGGACTTCTGGTGATTTCCGGGTCCGGGATTGGTCCGGCCACTTGTCAGTCAGCGACACAAGTCAGCGATTGGTCCAGACAAAGCCCGCATCACATCACAATGGCCGCTCTCACTCACATGCATACACAGACTGCGTTTCCACTTTGAAGGAAATTATCCGAAATTCGGGAAATTCTGGTTGTCTTTGGGTGATTTTAGGGAAATTAAATAATTTCGGGGAGATTTCCCGGCCCGGATGCCGGGTAAGCCTTCTCCAACTGCACGCACGTATACGGGGCCCACTGCGCACGCACGGGGAGATGCAAATAGACAACAGGTGCAGGAGGAGGCCATTTGGCCCTTCAATGTGATCATGGCTGATCATCCACAAAGGGATCCAATCCGGCCCGCGGGATGATTTCCGTCAGCTGCGTCACAATTGAAAATGGCACCGGTGACACGTAAAGGGACTCCGTCACCCCGCATGTGTGCAGTGGGCCCGGTATCCACGCGTGTGCAGTGGGCCCGGTATCCACAGTGGGCCGTGTGCAGTGGGCCCGGTATCCACGTGCAGTGGGCCCGGTATCCACGCGTGTGCAGTGGGCCCGGTATCCACGCGTGTGCAGTGGGCCCGGTATCCACGCGTGTGCAGTGGGCCCGGTATCCACGCGTGTGCAGTGGGCCCGGTATCCACGCGTGTGCAGTGGGCCCGGTATCCACGCGTGTGCAGTGGGCCCGGTATCCACGCGTGTGCAGTGGGCCCGGTATCCACACGTGTGCAGTGGGCCCGGTATCCACGCGTGTGCAGTGGGCCCGGTATCCATCCACGCGTGTGCAGTGGGCCCGGTATCCACGCGTGTGCAGTGGGCCCGGTATCCACGCGTGTGCAGTGGGCCCGGTATCCACGCGTGTGCAGTGGGCCCGGTATCCACGCGTGTGCAGTGGGCCCGGTATCCACGTGTGTGCAGTGGGCCCGGTATCCACGCGTGTGCAGTGGGCCCGGTATCCACGCGTGTGCAGTGGGCCCGGTATCCACGCGTGTGCAGTGGGCCCGGTATCCACGTATCCCGGTATCCACGCGTGTGCAGTGGGCCCGGTATCCACGTGTGTGCAGTGGGCCCGGTATCTACGCGTGTGCAGTGGGCCCGGTATCCACGCGTGTGCAGTGGCCCCGGTATCCACGCATGTGCAGTGGGCCCGGTATCTATGCGTGTGCAGTGGGCCCGGTATCCACGCGTGTGCAGTGGGCCCGGTATCCACACGTGTGCAGTAGGGGAAGACTTACCAGGCCTGGAAATACCATCAAATTCCTGGAAATTTGGGATTCTAGTTAGGACAAAGATCCTATAGCGAGCAAGATAGATCACTCGATGAAAGAAACGTAGTACGGTCATGGGCAGATTCATGGGTAATTTTCGGCCCCATTTCTGTAACCGGCTTCCGTCTTCGCACCAAAGATCCCGTAGGATGAAAGTGTGGAGACGGAAGCCGGTTACGGAAACATCCTCGTAAAAATAAAAGTTATTTGGTAAAAATCTTCTCCTCATTTTCAGAATTTTAATTTATTAACACAAACAGATCCCCCGCAACGTTGATTACACTGCGAGTCAGGTCGGGTCAGGTCCGGTTACGGAAATGGATGAAAAAAAGTCCCATGTTACGTTCCGTTGTGTACTACACGTCAGCCCATTGCATTTAGCAGCAGTGGTCTATCTTGCTCCGCTATAGGATCTTTGCGGGAAATACCATCAAATTCCTGGAAATTTGGGATTCTAGTTTAGGAATTTTATTTTGAGGTGTGGAAGCACTGCTCACAGAAGCGCTCACTCACTATAGCACTAATAAATGGAACTTTTCACCACTCACCGACATCTTTCGTACAGCTCTCTCGAACATGATGTCCCAACTAACTCGTGTACTCAATGGTCTGACTGCTGATGAAGACAGGCAAACTTGACAAGCTGCTGCTGCTGCTGCTGCATCACCCTGCTGTCTGTTATCACTTTCAGAGAATTATACACTCATACTATTTTCTTCCCTCCCCCTCTCTCAGTAAGTTTGTAGACAGCAGCAGCAGCAGCAGCAGCAAAATTGGTGCTGTACAGGACTTTAAAAGCAAGTGACTGACTTACTCTCTGAAAATGCAGCAGGGTCTAGATCAACTGGAAATGTGAGCCAAGGAATAATGGCTGATTGAATTTAACTTGGACAAGTGCAAAGTGGGAAGTTAAATCAGTGCAGCAGCAGCAGGACTTACACTGTAAATGGCAGCAGAGCCCCAGAGAATGTTGTAGGAGGACACAGAGACTGCCAAATAGTACAGCAGGCAGTGAAGAAACCAAATGGCATGTTGGCCTTTATAACAAGAGGAATCGAATACAGGAGCAAAGAGGTTGTTCTACAGTTGTACAAGTTCAAGTTCAAGTGAGTTTATTGTCATGTGTCCCTGTATAGGACAATTAAATTCTTGTTTTGCTTAAGCACACAGAAAATAGTAGGCATTTACTACAAAACAGATAAATGTGTCCATATACCATGATATAAATATATACACACATGAATAAATAAACTGATAAAGTGCAAATAGCAGAAATTGGTTATAAATAATCAGAGTTTTGTCCGAGCCAGGTTTAATAGCCTGATGGCTGTGGGTAAGTGGCTATTCCTGAACCTGGTTGTTGCAGTCTTCAGGCTCCTGTACCTTCTACCTGAAGGAAGCAGGGAGATGAGTGTGTGGCCAGGATGGTGCGGGTCTTTGATGATACTGCCAGCCTTTTTGAGGCAGCGACTGCGATAAATCCCCTCGATGGAAGGAAGGTCAGAGCCGATGATGGACTGGGCAGTGTTTACTACTTTTTGTAGTCTTTTCCTCTCCAGGGCGCTCAAATTGCCGAGCCAAGCCACGATGCAACCGGTCAGCATGCTCTCTACTGTGCACCTGTAGAAGTTAGAGAGAGTCTTCCTTGATAAACTGACTCTCCGTAATCTTCTCAGGTAGTAGAGGCGCTGATGAGCTTTTTTGATAATTGCGTTAGTGTTCTCAGACCCTAGTACAGAGCCCTAGTGAGACCACACTTGGAGTATTGTGTGCAGTTTTGGTCCCCTAATTTGACGAAGGTCATTCTTGCTATTGAGGGAGGCCAGCGTAGGTTCACCAGGTTCATTCCCGGGATGGCGGGACTGTCATATGTTGAGAGAATGGAGCAGCTGGACACACTAGAGGCAGGAAACATGTTCCCGATGTTGGGAGAGTCCAGAACCAGGGGCCACAGTTTAAGAATAAGGAGTAGGCCATTTAGAACGGAGATGAGGAAACACTTTTTTTCACAGAGAGTGGTGAATCCGTGGAATTCTCTGCCTCAGAAGGCAGTAGAGGCCTGTTCTCTGGATGCTTTCAAGGGAGAGTTAGATAGGGCTCTTAGAAATAGCGGAGTCAGGGGGGATATGGGGAGAAGGCAGGAACGGGGTACTGATTGGGGATGATCAGCCATGATCACATTGAATGGCGGTGCTGGCTCGAAGGGCTGAATGGCCTACTCCTGTACCTATTGCCTATTGTCTATTGTCTATTGCATGATTCTGTGAAAGCGATAACGCAGATAGACAGTGTAGATGGTTCATGCATGCAACCAATAATATAGCTACCTCAGTACCACTAACCACACCTTAGTTATCAAGTATAATAACTCTCTCTCTATCTCTCTCACGCCCTCTTGGTTCCAGCACGGTTATAGACTGCTAGTAGTCAGTGCTGGAATGTGTTTAACCTGAGTGCTCATTAAACAATAAGTAAAGTTACAAGTGTGTCAGGCTTAACTTCTTTACATGGTGTCAGATAGTTAAAACGCTCACCTCCTGTTCATCGGGTTTTATTTCTCTATAAGTGTTGCTTTATCGGAGTTTTTCTCGTACTACTCTGTCACTATGGCTTATGGTAAATCCTGCAATTTCTGCAAGAAGTTTAACCATTTCTCTGCTGCCTGCTGATCCCGTGGGAAACTTCCCCCTGCTTCTAGACAAGTATTAAACAACCTGGTACAAGTCGATAACGAGTTTGGTTCTCAGTCATCTCTCGACACTGCCCACGACTCTGAGCCAATTAGTTCTCAAGGAGATGCCAGTGTATTCACAGTCCTACATGCACCTGTTCCACTCCCTGATCCATTGGTCCACGTTACTGTCAACAATCATTCTTTCTCTGCTAAGCTCGATACTGGGGCAAAAGTCAATGTTATGTCAACAAGCCTGTTCAAGAAGATTAGACTTAATGAGCTACTGACTGCAGACCGTTCGACTTTACATGCTTATGGAGGTGAGATGCTGAAACCTGTGGGGAAGGCCACTTTCAATTGTGTACTGCAGAAGTTATCGCGGCCACTCCTGTTCTATGTTCTCGACTATGACTGTGACTCTGTTGGGCAACCAGGCATGCCAGGACCTAGGACTGGTGTCCTTCGACCGCACCGTCAACGAAGTGCAGGTGTTGCTGAATCCTACGTCTGAGTACCCAGACCTGTTCGACAATGAGCTGGGCAAGCTACCACTCATTTACAAAATCGCCACCGACCCGAAAGTGGTGCCCGTGGTCCGTGCACCACACAGAATATCCCTCGCTATGAAGGAGAAAGTTGAGTCTATGCTGAAGAGCATGGTTGCAATGAGAGTGCTGGAAGCGGTCAGCGAACCCACCGACTGGGTCTCCACCATGGTCGCCACCCTAAAAAAGGACAAGAACGAGATACGGGTGTGCATCAATCTGAAGGACCTGAACCTCGCGATAAGGCGACCACACTACCCCATTAGAACCGTGGAAGACGTTGCTGCTCAAGTCGGCCAGGCCACGGTTTTCTCTGTCCTTGATGCCAAGAGCTCTTTCTGGCAAATACCTCTCGACAAACGCTCCTCCGACCTGACAACGTTTGCCACTCCATATGGCAGATTCAAGTTCTTACGGATACCATTTTGTATTAGCTCTGCCAGCGAGGTGTTTCAGCGGTCCATGGAACAGCTGTTTGCTGGCATGCCATGTGCCATCATCATGGATGATATCCTAGTCTACGGGAAGAACACTGCTGAACATGACAAGAACCTCCGCCACGTCCTGGACCGGGCCCGACAGATCAATTTGAAACTGAACGAAAAAAAATGCCAGTTTCGCGTATCCAAAGTGCCTTATGTCGGGCACATCTTCACTTCTAACGGTCTGAAGCCAGACCCGCAAAAGACAAATGCTATCTCCCAGATGTCAGCCCCCACCGACGTCCTCAGCTTGCAGCGATTCCTGGGCATGGTCAACTATCTGGGGAAGTTCATCCCAAATCTCAGTGAACTGTGCTCGTCCCTAAGACAGCTAACAAAAAAGGACACTGCCTGGTCCTGGTTTCCACAACACCAGCAGGCTTTTGAATGGCTGAAGTCTAAGTTGACCTGCACCCCAACCCTAAAATTCTTCAACCTGCGCCGTCCCATTGTTGATTTGATTAGATCCTTTAATCATCCTTTACAGGAAATTACAGTGCCACAACAGCTTCAAGACAGACATAACACCACACATTTCCTCAGATAGCTTCCATACTTAATAAGTTAAAATACAGTGAATGAATACTAAAAAATGCAAAATTATTTTTGTGCATTATAAAACCTTATAGCAGCTGGTATACAAGACTTCCTATATCTCTCAGTTTTACACATTGGTGCAATCAGTCTCTGACTGAAGATGCTGCTCTTCATCACCTTCAGGGCGTGGAGTGGGGTTGGTCATTATTGAACCCAGTTTGTTCAGAGTTCTGGCCTCTGCCACCTGCTGGACCGTTAGTTGCTCAGCCCCGACCACTGAGCCGGCCTTCCTGATCAGCTTGTCCAGTCTGTTTTTGTCCGCTATGCGGGCGCCTTCTCCCCAACAGGCCACAGCAAAAAACAGAGCACTGGCCACCACTGAATGGTAGACACTGCACAGTAGGGGTTGGCAGATGTTGAATGACCTTAGCCTCCTTAAGAAATACAGTCGACTTTGTCCCTTCCTGTACACCGCCTCCATATGACTCTTCCAGTCCAGCTCACTGTCAAACTGCACACCAAGGTACCGGTGGTTGGCGACCACCTCCACCTCAGTGTCCCTGATGGTGATTGGTGTTGGTTGAGTCATCCTCCTCCCCCACCTGAAATCCACAACTATCTCCTTGGTTTTTGTGGTGTTGAGATGGTGGTTATTGTGTGCACTCCACTCCACAAAGTTGTTAATTGTGTCTCTATACTCCTCCTCATTGCCCCCTTTGATGAGGCCGACAACAGCTGTGTCATCTGAACATTTCTGCAAAAAGCAGCTGTTGGTGTTGTATTGGAAATCCGCTGTGTAGATGGTGAACAGGAATGGAGCCAGCACAGTTCCTTGTGGAGCCCCTGTACTGCTCAGGATGGTGCTTGAGACATTGTTCTGTAGGCACACGTACTGTGGTCTGAGGAAAAGGTAATCCAAACACCACAGTACCAGTAATGGATCCACCTTCATCTTCTCCATCTTCTCCCCTAGCAGTCGGGGCTGAATTGTGTTGAAGGCGCTTGAGAAGTCAAATAATGTAATCCTTACAGATGCATCAGGGATGTCCAGATGTGTGTACACCCTCTGCAGCATGTAAATGAGGGCATCATCGACACTGATGTTGGGCTGATGTGCAAACTGTAAAGGATCCATTTGAATTGACACACTAATCCTGATGTAGGAGAGGACAAGTCTCTCAAATGTCTTCATAATATGTGAGGTGAGCGCCACTGGTCTGTAGTCATTGTGGTGAGTGGGATGGGTCTTCTTTGGGACAGGTACCAGGCAAGATGTTTTCCACAGCCTTGGGACCTTCTGTAGACGCAAGCTCAGGTTGAACAGGTGTGTTAGGATACCACACAGCTCTGAGGAGCAAGTCTTCAGTAGCCTTGGGCTGGTGTCATCGGGCCCCACTGCTTTCCCTGGCTTCAGTCTGTTCAGCATCATCTTGACCTGAGCAGTATGAAGAGTCATAGGTGGGGCTGGTGGTGGAGTAGGAGGTGGGAAGGGGGGACTCCGTGCAGGTGACATCTCTGGAGTGTTGGAGAGAGGGAGGGGAGGTGGAGAGGAAGCAGCAATGGTCAGCAGACCAGGTGGGGGAGGCTGGGATGGTGTGGGGCAGTCAAATCTGTTGAAAAATCTGTTCAGATCATCAGCCAGACTCTGTTCACCATCAGGCAGTGTACCGCCCTTCTGCTTCATGCCCGTGATCTTTCACATTCCAGCCCATACCTGCTTCACTCCATCTTGCTGCAGCTGTCGTTCTAGTTTGAGCCTATATGCTTCTTTCCCCTCCTTAATCCTCACCTTCAGTTCCTTTTGAAGTTCTTTGATTTTATTCCTGTCGCCCTCCCTGAAAGCCTTTTTCTTCTCATTTAGTAAGGCCTTCAGGCTGCTGGTAATCCATGGTTTGTTATTGGGGTAGCAACAAATTACCCTGGATGGCATGATGTCATCATAACAGAAATTGATGTAATGGGTAATGCATTCTGTTAGGTCGTCAATGTCTTCCCCATACTCTTCACAGAACACATCCCAATCTGTTGTCTCAAAACAGCACCTCAGGGCTTCATCAGCCTCAGGATACCAGTCTCTTGATGTTCTGGTGGTGACAGGCAGCCTCTTGGCAGCTGGGGTGTAGGAGGGAGAGAGATGTAGCATGTCGTGGTCTGATCGACCATGAGGGGGCAGTGCAGTCCATTTGTATGCGTTTTTCACATTTGCATACAAGAGATCCAGCGTTTTATCACCTCTAGTTGTACAGTCAATAAACTGTTTAAAAGTGGGCAAAATCTTAGAGAGACAGACATGGTTGTAATCTCCAGACACAACAATGAACGCCTCTGGGTACTTGGACTGAAGTCTCGCGATCACCAGCCAGACTCTGTTCACCATCAGGCAGTGTACCGCCCTTCTGCTTCATGCCCGTGATCTTTCACATTCCAGCCCATACCTGCTTCACTCCATCTTGCTGCAGCTGTCGTTCTAGTTTGAGCCTATATGCTTCTTTCCCCTCCTTAATCCTCACCTTCAGTTCCTTTTGAAGTTCTTTGATTTTATTCCTGTCGCCCTCCCTGAAAGCCTTTTTCTTCTCATTTAGTAAGGCCTTCAGGCTGCTGGTAATCCATGGTTTGTTATTGGGGTAGCAACAAATTACCCTGGATGGCATGATGTCATCATAACAGAAATTGATGTAATGGGTAATGCATTCTGTTAGGTCGTCAATGTCTTCCCCATACTCTTCACAGAACACATCCCAATCTGTTGTCTCAAAACAGCACCTCAGGGCTTCATCAGCCTCAGGATACCAGTCTCTTGATGTTCTGGTGGTGACAGGCAGCCTCTTGGCAGCTGGGGTGTAGGAGGGAGAGAGATGTAGCATGTCGTGGTCTGATCGACCATGAGGGGGCAGTGCAGTCCATTTGTATGCGTTTTTCACATTTGCATACAAGAGATCCAGCGTTTTATCACCTCTAGTTGTACAGTCAATAAACTGTTTAAAAGTGGGCAAAATCTTAGAGAGACAGACATGGTTGTAATCTCCAGACACAACAATGAACGCCTCTGGGTACTTGGACTGAAGTCTCGCGATAGTGGTGTGCAGCACGTCACACGCGACTTCCGCCTTGGCAGATGGAGGAATGTAAACAACAATGGCTACCACCACAGTGAACTCCCTGGGTAGGTAGCATGGTCTTAAACTAACCGCTAAAAGTTCAATATCCTTGTTGCACATCTGTTCTTTGATAGTAGCGTGATTAGGGTTACACCACTTGTTGTTGACGAGCAGTAAAAGCCCCCCACCTTTCTGCTTACCGCTCGCTCCGGTGTCCCTGTCTGCTCGTATCGTCCTGAAGCCG
The DNA here is from genome assembly GCF_028641065.1 of Leucoraja erinaceus. NCBI lineage: Eukaryota > Metazoa > Chordata > Chondrichthyes > Rajiformes > Rajidae > Leucoraja > Leucoraja erinaceus. Next base: position 17,207 of record NW_026576606.1, read on the forward strand.
GTGAAACTGATCAGAGAATCGGACGTGTTTTCCGTCAACCACGTCTCTGTCAGGCTAATGATGCTGCTCTCCCGGTACAATTTCTGGTACCTGACCAGTGTTTCTAATTCGTCTAATTTGTTCGTTAGGCAGCGAACATTTCCCATGGTGATAGATGGAAGGGCTGGTTTAAAAGTCTCTCTCCATGTTCTCGCCAACCTCCTCTTGTTTCTCTTCACCCCTGCACGCGTTCCCCGATGTCTCCTCTATAAGAGTTCCTTCGGTATGTCATGTCGAATCCCGAATATTGAGCCATGTATCAGGCTTAGCAGTCCCTGACGGGTGTATACCACGGCAGTTCGCTCCGTCCGTCTGGCCGATATCAGGCACATATTTCCACTCCCGTCCCCTCAGATAGTATGGTTAAGTCTTGGTTAAGAACTCAACAACACGCAATAGTTGTAGCTATAACACTTATACGTAGTCTAGTAAAATACTAAATAAACATACACACTACGCACAGCTGCACGCGACAGGCTGCGGTCTCACCGGCGCCATCTTGAAGATTCTTGTTGTTACCTGTGATGCCTCCCGTTTTGGACTTGGTGCTGCCTGCCTGCAGCTCTACGACGACGGATCACTGCTACCGGTCTCGTATGCCTCTCGGACCATGTCCGACACGGAGCAACGGTACGCTCAGGTCAAGAAGGAGCTTCTGGCGGTGGTGTTCGTCTGCTCCAAGTTCAAAGACTTCCTCTTCGGCAGCAAATTCACAGTCGAAACGGACCACCAGCCATTGGTGACTATCCTCAACAAACCGATACATATTGCTCAGCGTCTGATGTCGCGGATGACACGACCGCCCATGCCAATCGCCCAACAGGCCCTGTTACCCAAAGTGCTCGAGCCTGCCACTGTCCAACAGCGGATTGACCAGAAGCATGATAGCCAATGGCGTTCCCACGACAAGTCCTGCCGCCCCCTGTCCCCTCTACTGCCACAGGCCAAGTCGTTTGGATACACTCTACCACCGGTTATTCCCGCCTCGCGACCGTGGTTGGTATGGCTGACTCTCCAAGATCTTACCTGGTGGACTATGAAGGGACTGTCTATCGCCGGAGCCGTCAACACCTACTGGCCGTTAACGAGCTGAAGCCTGCACCGGCGGGTCCTTATGCTCCTCCGCTGCCGTTCCAGCCTGCCACTGCCGATCTCGCTGCTGTTCCCCGCATGCCGCTTACCCCTCCGCTGCTGTGGTCTCCTCCTCCTCAGCCGCCTGGGTTTGTCCGGGTCCCTTCACCTCCTCTGCGTTCGCCTCCCCCCCCGCTGCTTTTCCAGCTTCGACTGCGCTTGATCCTGCTTTAACTTTCTCGCCTGCCTCCGCTACGCCCACTCTTCTTTCCGATGTGGGGGGGGGGGGGGAAGGTATTGTACGCACGCGTTCGGGTCATATTGTCAAGCCGCTTGTTCCTATGGTGACTTTGCTTAAACTCGCATGCTCTGTGCTGTTACATTGCCACGGCTCTAATCCTGTTTTGATTTCTAAGGGGAAGGATGTAGATGGTCCATGCATGGAACCAATAATAAGCCTGGAAGGTCATGTTTGACTAATCTTGTTGAATTTTTTGAAGAGGTTACTAGGGAAATTGACGAGGGTAAAGCAGTGGATGTTGTCTATATGGACTTCAGTAAGGCCTTTAACAAGGTTCCTCATGGAAGGTTGGTTAAGAAGGTTCAACTGTTGGGTATAAATGCAGGAGTAGCAAGATGGATTCAACAGTGGCTGAATGGGAGAAGCCAGAGGGAAATGGTGGATGGCTGTTTGTCGGATTGGAGGCAGGTGACTAGTGGGGTGCCTCAGGGATCTGTGTTGGGTCCTTTGTTGTTTGTCATGTACATCAATGATCTGGATGAAGGTGTGGTAAATTGGATTAGTAAGTATGGAGATGATACCAAGATGGGGGTGTTGTGGATAATGAAGAAGATTTCCAAAGTCTACAGAGTGATTTAGGCCATTTGGGAGAATGGGCTGAAAGATGGCAGATGGAGTTTAATGCTGATAAATGTGAGGTGCTACACCTTGGCAGGACAAATCAAAATAGGACGTACATGGTAAATGGTAGGGAATTGAAGCATACAGTTGAACAGAGGGATCTGGGAATAACCGTGCATAGTTCCTTGAAGGTGGAATCTCATATAGATAGGGTGGTAAAGAAAGCTTTTGGTATGCTAGCCTTTATAAATCAGAGCATTGAGTATAGAAGCTGGGATGTAATGTTAAAATTATACAAGGCATTGGTGAGACCAAATCTGGAGTATGGTGTACAATTTTGGTTGCCCAATTATAGGAAGGATGTCAACAAAATAGAGAGAGTACAGAGGAGATTTACTAGAACGTTGCCTGGGTTTCAACAACTAAGTTTTTTTTTTTTTTTTTTTTTTTTTTTCTATTTTATTTTTATTAGAAGTACGGTAAATTACAATCCTGCATAACACATATATCTTAATACATTTTTTGTACCGCTTCATTTTTTTGAGCTTTAAGAAAAAGGTAGAGTAAGGAAAGTAAAGAAAGTGCAAGAGAGTCGTGAAGTGCAAGAGTGTTGGGAAAAGAAAGCCCCTTAGGAAAGAAGTTAGAGAAGGAAGTAAAGTGAGAAAATAGACCCTAGAAAAGAAAGAAAGAGAAAATAGAAACAATCGCTCTATTATAACATTAAACTCCGCAGAAAGGGGACTACCAACCAAGTCTGTTTTTGTTGTTTTACCTCCCGTTACCAGGTCCTGACTATTGCACCTCATACTTGTAATAGGTCCAGAAACATAGACCACGAATTTTGGAATTGGTCTGCTTTAAATTGGCTAGGAGGAATCTCATCTCTTCCAGACGTAATGTTTCAAACATATTTGATATCCACATTTTTATTGTTGGTGTCGGCGCATTTTTCCAGAATTTAAGTATAAGCTTTTTTCCCATTATTAGCCCGTAATTAAATAAATTCTTCTGGAACACATTTAATTCAGGGTTACCTTCCGATATTCTGAAGATAATCCATTCTGGTTTTGGTACCAGTTTTATTTTGATCAACAGTTGAAAAAATATCAAATGGGAATAATACCATGCATATTTTGATTTTTATACAAAAAAACAAAAGAGTGCGGTATGTTAGCTTTTGACACAGGCATTTATCACAGATTGGTGAAACATTAGGGAAGATTTTATTTAATTTAGTTTTTGAATAGTATAATCTATGTAATGTTTTAAATTGAACGAGCGTATGTCGTACGTTGATCGAACATTTATGCACCTGTAGTAAATGATTATCCCAGGTCTCTTTTGAGATTTTTATAGCTAATTCTTGTTCAACAACTAAGTTACAGAGAAAGGTTGAATAAGTTAGGTCTTTATTCTCTGGAGCGCAGAAGGTTAAGGGGGGACTTGATAGAGGTCTTTAAAATGATGAGAGGGATAGACAGAATTGATGTGGATCAGCTTTTCCCTTTGAGAATAGGGAAGATTCAAACAAGAGGACATGACTTCAGAATTAAGGGACAGAAGTTTAGGGGTAACATGAGGGGGAACTTCTTTACTCAGAGAGTGGTGACAGTGGAATGAACTTCCAGTGGAAGTGGTGGAGGCAGGGTCATTGGTATCATTTAAAAATAAATTGGATAGGCATATGGATGAGAAGGGAATGGAGGGTTATGGTATGAGTGCAGGCAGGTGGGACTAAGGGAAAAAAGTTGGTCAGCACGGACTTGTATGGCCGAGATGGCCTGTTTCCGTGCTGTAATTGTTATATGGTTATATGGTTAACTAGAAACTGCAACTCACCAATAAGTCACACTTGTGGAATGTTACCTCTATGCCTCTTCCTGTCCTCACAGACGTTTGTGAATTGCTAACTTCTTGATCCACGTTGAGGGAGAATCATTTTGCCCAAATGTCACATTGAAACCTTCCTCAATTGTGTTGAAGCCTGCAAAAGACAATCCCTGTAAACAATAGCTGACAATTCTTGAAGAAAATGGTCAGAAGTTAAAATATTTTTTTCTTTGGTTTTAATTTTCCGTTGAACTTCATTTTCATTAATTAATTAACATATTATTATTGTTGGGAGGTACTCACTGTTTGATCACGACACAAGAATCATCCACGTGACACGATCTGATGCTTTCCAAAGGTCTGCTGCTAGTAGGGGTTGTGAAGGGAAGTGAGGTGGGAAGGCAACAAGTGGGAAGTGGGAAGGTAACAAGGAAAATCGTTTGTCATATTCGTTCCAGTTGTGTTGATCCGAGCAGTGGCAGTTAAGGTTCAGGCAGGACATTTATAAGGAGAGGGAGCTGGCATGGGTATTGACAGGGGAATGGGTAGCTAATGTGGTAACAGGTAAATAGGCCAGTTGAGAGGAAAGAGTTTGAAATGGAGCACCAGAGTTTTCATTAAGGTAAGAGAAAGTGGGCAAGGGGGCACTTTGGGGGCGGTTGGGTAAAGTAGGAACACAAGCAACAGGTAGTGGAACAACAGCATTGGAACAAGATAGGATGGCTGTAAAAGTGGCAGATGTGGTGTCCGCACACTTTGAACTGACGGACGGACATTCCACCAGAGAACTTGGGAGCACGGTGACTTCATTCTTTTTTTGCAGCTAAAATAAAACAAAGTGAACTAAATTAGTAATGCTGATGTTCAGACTTACAATACAGCTAGAACCATAATAAGTCTATAAGACCATAACACATAGGAGCAGTAATAGACCATTCGGCCCATCAAGTTAACTCCACCATTCAATCATAACTGATCTGTTTTTCTTTCTCAACCCCATTCTGCCTTCTCCCCCAACCTTTGACACCCTTACTAATCAAAAACCTATAAATCTCCTCTTTAAAAATGCTTAATGTCTTGGCTTCCTCAGAGATCTGTAGCAATGAATTCCACAGATTCACCACCCTCTGGCTAAAGAAAATCAATATATTTTTCAAGTGCGAGTGTCCCGAATAGGATCTGCATTTCTTGCCTATTTTCAATTGCCCTTGAGAAAGCGATGGTGGACTACCATCTTGAACCATCGCAGTTCTTCTGGTAAAGATCCTCACACAGCAGTGTCCATTGCTGGGACACTTCAGGATGTGAAATTGTTATGGCCTGATGCCAGACAGCAGAAATCCTCCCTCAAGGAGGTTCATTTAAATGCCACAATAACAGCAGAAAATGCTGGAAATACTCAGCCGATCAGGCTACAACTGTAGGAAGAGAGATTGAGTTAAGATTTTAGGTCAAAGACCCTTCATTGGAACTGGAAGGAAAAGCTAATTTAGCTGCAGGATGGGTGGAAGGCGAATATTTCTCACAGGGTAAAACCGGGAATTCACTCATTGATTGAATAACATTTCTGTATTTAAATAATACAGACTGGCCAATACATTACGTTGTCACAAGTTCTTATTTTACAAGGCGATCTTACCTCGATAGCTGGTGACCGAACAACAGGACAGTAAAGTTTCTCCAACATCCCTTATCAAATTGATTCCTTTCATGTTTATATGTCCTCATAATCTGTCAGCAAGAAAATCATATTGATCAGTCAAAGGACAATAGAGAATTGATGCAGGAGTAGGCCATTTGCCCCTACAAGCCAACACCACCATCCACTGTGATCATGGCTGATCTACCACACAATCAGTACCCCGTTCCTGTCTTCTCCCCATACCCATTGACTCCACTTTCTTTAACAGCTCTATCTAACTCTCTCTTGAAAGCATCCAGAGAATTGGCCTTCACTGCCTTCTGAAGCAGAGAATTCCACAGATTCACAACTCTCTGATTGAAAACCACAGATGTACAACTCTCTGGGTGAAAATCAGGTAATATCAGCAAAGTATAAAATAAATATATTCAGTGGGTGTTTCCAGTTGTTATTTCAGAGTTCCAGCACTGCAGTATTTTGATTTTACACCAAGTGACTTGACTCCACTCCCTGTGGACGATTCTTCCCCACCCTGCACCCACAGCCCAACCCCCAGGCTCACATGGTAATTCATCACAACTGCATTGAAACAGCCCAGAACCAAATTGAACATCATAACATACCCTTCAAATGAACAGGACACTCAGTAAGTCAGAGGCCACGGGCTTTACCATGTCACATCAGGACCAGATTTAATTTGTTTCTTTGTACTGGGAGCATCTTGTGACCAGTTCTTCCAGAGGGCAATCTCACAACAACCACGAGAAAATAATTTGATCAATTAGTCCTACATTTCAAATTCATTGATTAAAGGTCAATGAGCATATACTAGGGTTTGAGTGAAGTGTTTAATGACTTCAACAACTCAACTGATTTAAAATGACTAATCTGTGCTTTATGGCAGGTAGCAAGACAAGGAATCCCCACACCACTAAATCCAAAAGGTGATTCAGAAAACTCCTTTGCCATAACAGCAGTTAGTATTTTGAACAATAATTAAGGCAAATTACACGAATGGTTTAAAGGGAAGCCAGAGAAATATGTGTCATGGGATGAATAAATAAGGGTGGGGAGAGGCTCTTGTGAACCCTAAACACAGACTAATTAGTTTAAATCCCTGTTTCTGTGTTTAAATAAAGTGAAAATTAAATTACAACTGTTATCTTTACTTTTACCTGCTCATATATGTTCATTCCAGCTGCAATGAGGTAACTGTGAAAAGCAAAAAAGAAAAATAACGGCACAGAAGCAAGAAGTGAAATTGTTGCAAAAATAAAACTGCAAAACATTATTAAGGAAAATATCATTTCTTGCAATCAACATCAAAAGAGACAAGTAAATTGTTTAATGAATCTTCAGCCAAGAAGTGGGTCATCACTGTCATGTGGAGAAACTTGTTCCCTATTCCTGAATATGTCCAACATTATATTCAGGAATATTATTACACTTCCTTCACTGCCTTGCACAACTGAACACAATCTGGTTGCTTCACTGATCGATTTACCATCTAAAGCTCTAGAAACATATGCATTGGGGCTTAGAGCAACTGCAACATTCCAGAAATTAAACTTGTTGCACTCGAGATAATTAAGATTTGTGTTTTGGAAAAATGCACCATGGAATTCCAAGAGGTCTACTTAATTTTAATTGTAATTGTAATTAATTTATTAGCCAATTGTGTAAACAGATAAGGAATTTTATTTGCCAACAGTCATACAAAAAAAGCAACAGGATACATCATATCCATATCCTTATATCTATAAAACTCTGATCTTGGATGTGGGTGTGTGTGGGAGGTGTGTGTGGGAGGGGTGTGTGCATGTGTGCCTGTGTATTGATCTGTTTGGGTGTGATCACATCTACTTGAAAAAACGACGAGTGACGGGAATATTTTTCACATATTCTGGTAGAGATTTACCCCCTGGAGTCAAAAATCGGCTTACCTGAAAATGTTGTGCTTTATTTCTTGAGTTATTAATTCAAATGTTCACAAAACCCATCCAACTTAGAATTAAAAAAGCTTGTTTTTTTTCGCTGATGACGTGACAATGGATCGGCCTGCCATCTGCTCGCACTGCGACTGACATCACCTCGCCCCCTCCCTCCTCCCCCCCCGTTGTTTAAAAGACACCTGTCTACTGAAGACATTTGCCCGCTCGCACGTCGACTCGGGCCCTCGAGCTTTGGTCGACGCAGGCTCGCTCCATCGAGGAAAGAGATAAAAAAGTATTTCCCCAACCCCACATACTACAAAAACTAAAGGTACACTAATAACACACAAGTAAACAGTCAACACAGACCAAAATAGCAAAAGAAGAAAAAGACGAGAGGCTGTTGGCGCGGTTGTCCTGTGTGGTGCCAGCATTGTAACCTAACGTGAGGGCTGTATTTAACCTGGGTGTTTATGGGGTGAAATGATGCAGGATCCATCACTAATCTGTTAGGCTCAATAGGCTACTTCTGCACTGCTTAATTATCTGTAATGCTGGAGTCTAATTTATTAAGCAATTTGCAATGTGGGATATACTGTGCTAATAACTACAGACAACATAACTTTCTTTCAAATGCCAGTAAAAGGATAGGTGGTGATCTTGGGTAGAAATGTTGAATTGGGATTCTTCACTAGGAAGATTGTGCAGAAGGAAAACATGAGAAGGAAATAGACGGTTAGGGAAAAGAGTAAAATGTAAAAAAAACGATGGTTTCTTTTTCAAATGCACTTTTTCAGGAAGAAACAGTGATGGTCTAGATCCTGTTGACAACACAGAATTGACAATTTCAGCACTCATCAATTTTTTGAACATTATATAAACCATTTCACTAGTCTTCTGATAGTTGTATTAAATATATTCTATCTTTAAAAATATTTTAATTCTCTGCCTTTTTCCCATTATTATAGTCAGATCAGTTACACTTTGATCATCCAACAAATCAACCAGCACAATGCATCACACAAAAAATCGCCCTGCTCATGACCTAAACGTAATTCGAATGAATTTGGGAAATTTTGGGAAAGATTTAATAGGAATGTGAGGGGCTTTTTATTTACACATAGAGTGGTGGGTATATGGAACAGGTGACAAAGGCGGTAGTTGAGGCAAATACTACAACCACATTTGGACAGGTACATGGATAGAAAAGGTTTAGAGGGACATGGGTCACATGTGGGCAGTTGTGATTAGGGTAGATGGGGCACCTTGGTTGGCAAATTGGATCAAAAGGCCTGTGTTTCCTGCTGTATGACTCTGACGAACAGAACACAACTGTGTGATTCTGGACTGTGCTATCTCCAACTAATTAATTCACAACAACTCAGCATCGTTGTCTTGGCTAGCATGTATTGATCATCTATAGCTACCCTCAAACTGGCTGACATGGTCAGGGATCCCATAATGGGCAAGTGGAAAAATTTACTTAACAAGGCCCTGTTCTGAACTGAGAGAAACAATCATCTTCAGTCGCTTTTTCAGGCCAAGTATTGCCCGAGGACATTTGTCTATAACTCTTGGTGGCAGCCTTGTTACAGAAAAACAGATGCCCAAAATATTGCCCATGGACACTGTATATACTTTACCCACTGCTCTCCTAGCAGGCACTCAGTGAACTGCAGTGACCTTTCATAACTCCGAACAATCAATCTAGGAGAATTCCTCAAAGAGCAATTAATCAAATTTGTTCTAAATTTTACCTCTACACACACATCACAGCTGTAGCAGTGTCGACATCTTAGGAGATGGTAGACCTTACAGATATGGCACCGCTTGCTGGTAAATATGATGATCACCTCTGGGGCATCCAGAATCCCACTGACGTCGCCAGGATCTGAAACAAAAGGGAATTGAACTGTGAAGATGGAGGTCCATTAACTTGTGGTGACTTTTCACAAACTACCTATACTGGGTAGGTGGTGGAAATGTCGTTTGCTGGCATTTTTAAAACATGATCACCATTCTGTATGCTTCAAAGCAGTTATGGAAAAGTTTATTCTCAGGTTAAGCTCAATTGGGGAATGCTGATTTATCACTCACCCGATATTGCTGTTTTACAATATATTCCGCCAAGTGTTTTTTTAATTATGCATTAGTTCTTTAAGAGGAAGGATGCGGGTTAACCATATTAATCTATGCCTATATCATCTCCACTACACATAATATGCATGTCACACATTCCACCATATAATCCAGTCCAGGTTTTGGGCATCATGAGTACTGTACTTTTGTCAGCCTGTCGTTATGCCACGGCAGTTAGTACTTGAGCTGATGTGATGAGCACTACTGTGTGTAACGTTCTCTCTTTATGATTTTAATACAAGACCAATGGTTCACTCCAGACTTTGTAATGGATCACTTACTAACATTTACCTCTGGCAATAATTCCTGGATTCATACACAGACACAGAGTGTAGCTGCTCATAGTAAAGATCAAAAATAGAGATTGCAGGATAGTCACTGCTATTGTAACATTCCTTATCAGCCAAACGCACCTGGAAAAGGTGAAAATTATATCTTAGATATTTATAACACCAATTTAAGGGCCTGTCCCACCAGCATGCGGTGAGCGCGACCTAACGTGGTCGCTTGAGCCGTACGGCCTCGCGGGGCCGGACCCACTTCGATCGCCGGAGCCGTATGGAGTTGTGCGGGGCTAGTCCGGCCATCGCGCGGGGCTCCAAAAAACTGACTGTCCAAACATGCCTGGCGGCCCGTAGCCACATTGAGACCATACGCAGCGTCTTGACAGCGTACGCCTATCGCGTGGCGTTGCGTGATGACGTCACCGCCCGGCGTGCCGTTGCGTGATGACGTAAACGGCAGACGTCGTGCGACGTCCCGCCTCCTGCCCAGCTGATTGGTGAGTGTGACATCGGGACCAGCCGTGCACAATTCCAGACGTCTCCGGTTGGAAGAAGGACCGGCCCCGCGAGGCCGGACGCCTCAAGCCACCACGTTTGGTCGCGCTCGTCGCATGCTGTTGGGACAGGCCCTTTATTATCTTAACAATAAGCTTTCCCCAACTAATGCTCCCACACAAAAGGGCAGGAGTCCACAATTCAGCCCTTTGAGCTACCTCTTCCTATGGGTGAGATCATGGTCATCTCTGTTACCTCAGAGCCAAACCCATGAACAAAGGGAAGAGAGTGGCACACAACTGATGGAGCTGCACCATCATTAACTAAAACGATCACTGATTTGATTGTGACCTCGAGTTCACATTAATGTCTGCCCATGATAAACCATTCCTTGCTTATGAAGTACATATCAACCTTTGTCTTAAAAATATTCAAAAACTCCGCTTCCAGTGTCCATTTATAAAAGAAAGTTTCCAAGATTGCAATTATTGGAAAATGAACCCTTTGCCTTAAGCAATATTTCTAAATCTCTGATCTTGACTGCTTTTAGCCGTCTATGCTGCGATTTCCGAATGAACGCCGCCACCTACGGCCGTCATTTTTGACAATCTCGCTCAGAGCCCCCCTCCGCTGTACGAGTGCAGAGGATTTTTTCCGTCGATGAAAAATTAGAGATATTAATGTTTTTACAAAATTTCCCATTCTTTCTGCTGCCCCCGCTGGCGGCAGGGGGAAGGATTATAAAACCAGGAAGTGTCGTTCCTCACTCAATCTCTGCCAGACCAAGGAAGCAAGAGGGTCACGGCTCTCTGAGCTGCGATTAACACTGAACGCACGTCTACTCCACAGTGAGTCCCCTCAATGCAGCTATAAAGTGGCTGCAGCCCTTTTTAACAAGTTTGTGTTCACAAAATGAATTTTACTTCGGAGTCACGTGAGTGACTACGTGAAGAACCCCGCTAAGACACATGCGTTTCATATCGCTACACGCATTGCAACGGGTCACAGCAGGAGGAGGACGTCCCCCATCAGCGGGAGAAGAAAAAGCCGTCAAAATGACAGGTAAGCGACTCTGCGTTTTCCCAACTTGTTTTACAGGGGAAAATGGACAGAGTAACGAGGAAGAGAGCTGCAAAGAAGCTGCAGGGGCAGAACCGTGGAGTAGCGGACAACCAGCAGCAACAGCAGCAGTCGAGGGCACAGGAACTTCTCGTAGAGGAATCAGCTGTACCCGACAACACTCCCGCACCGGCAAAATCCACTCCTCGGCCGGGCGGGAAAATGAAGCAAAAGACGCATCACATCCTAGACTCCGATGAGTCGGACTTAGAACAGCCGCGAGCGGCCAGTACCCGTGAGTACCGGGGCCGGTTTGAGCAGCTGCTGGGAAACGAGCAGCCAGGAGCGGCCAGTGCCACAGAGCATGGGAGCCAGTTTGACTGGCTGCAGTATAAGGAGCAGCCGGGAGCGACCAGTGCCCGAGAGCACGGGAGCCGGTTTGACCGGCTGCAGGAATGGGAGCAGCCGTGAGCGGCCGGTGCCCGTGAGCACCGAGGCCGGTTGGAGCGGCTGCTCGAGGATATCCTCCAAAGTGGCAGGCTTCGGGAGGTGGAGACAAGCCACAGTGGGCAATCCATAAGTCCCACAGCGGTACCCCGTGATGGGCTGCACTATGCCTCTTGCTCCTCGGAGGAGAGCATGGAGGACCAAAGCTGGGCCCCCCCTGAACACGGCAGAGAACCTCATACCCCCAGTAAACTTGGGGAAAAAGAAAAATTACTGGACATGGTTGCCCAGTTTTTTCAGCCGGAACAAACAGGGGCAGACCTTGAGCCCAGGATGGCGGCCAGCATAGATTACATGTCTGCTCATCAACTGCAGACACAGGCCCTCGCAGACACATTGGCACGTCACTTACCACCTGGGAATTGCAATTCACTACACATGCCAAGTGTGAACCGGTGCATCTGGAAGCATGTGGGGGCAGGTATTCGAACCCAGGATTTAAAATACAAAAAGCGCTAAAAGGGTTAACGGCGGGCATAACAGCTTTTGCCCGTACGCTGCAGGAGACAGAAATGGCCAAAGATCACCAGGACGCACTAGCTTTATTTTGCAGCGTACAGTATTCAATTCAATTCAAAGCACTTTATTCGTCCCCGAGGGGCAATTTAAAAGGGCGCATTACAGTAGCTTTTTAAAAAGGGACACAATCAACAAACATAAGCAGCACGCATACTGCACAATCAACCAGCACAAGCATTTCACAGACACACTGCACAATCACACAACACACACCGCACATCAACATTCAACACATAGCAATAGTTTTTAAAGTGCTTCCTAAGTGCTTCAATTAAAAAGTGCATATAGAAGGTTATTTCATTTCATATGTTCATGAGTCAGTGATCAGCATTAAAAAGCTGGACAGCCCTGGGGATGAAGGTTGCCTTCCTCCTCTGTGTCCGGCAACCCAGACAGCAGAGTCTGCGTCCTGAGGGGGGCCACTCAAACTCAGGAAACAGGATGTGAGAGGGGTCCTGAAGAATCCTGTGTGTTAACTTTACAGACTGTTGGTCGCATAGGGCAGTGAGAGTTCGGACGGGCTGCTCAATGATTTTTGAGCAGACCTTGACCACATTCAACAGGCGGTTTCTGTTTTGCAAGGTGATGGAGTGGAACCAGCTAGTGAAAGAGAAGGTTATTACATTTTCAATGAATGCGTAGTAGAATGTGGTGAGAATGTCTTTGTTAATCCCAAATGACTTCAGCTTTCTGAGTAGGTACTGTCTCTGATGGCACTTTTTAAGGATTTCCACTATGTTAGAGGAAAACCTTAGCAGGTTGTATGAGCTAAATAACATCCGTAAAAGTGCCATACAGCCAGCACTGGACCCCAAATTTGCTGGACTTTGTAAACAGGGAACCTCCAAACTACCAACACTCTTGTTTGGAGGAGATTTACCCAAACGAGTAAAGGAACTTGAAGAAGAGGCAAAAATGCTGGGCCTAATAAAAGGAGCCTCCAAAACTTACTTTGGGAGAAGACATCAGCCTTACGGACGTCCCAGACGAGGAACATGTGGCTTCCAACAACGGCCTTTTTTAGGATATGGCCCAGGACGACCGCACTGGAAAATGCGCAAGCCTCGACCTCAACAACAGAAAACAATGGAGCCTCAACATCTAAAAAAGCCCACAAGGAAATAACTCAACCACCACCGGTAACCATGGAGGTAGGTGGGTCTGGTTCTCTCAAAATGAAGGGGAGCATGGAAATTGGAGGGAGATTACAATATCACTTGGATGCATGGAATAAGATAACTTTAGACATTTACATCCTAAGCAGTATCCAGGGTTATACGATAGAATTTATATTAAAACATAACCCTCCAGTACAGCATACACCAGTCAGGACGTTCATACTCACAAACATAGAACAATCTAAAGCATATACAGAACTGCTACGTCTATATGAACAAGGAGTAATTGAGTGTACACAACACGAACCACGGGAATTCGTATCTAATATATGTATAAAAAACAAAAAAGAGGGAGGGTGCCGTATCATCATCGATCTAACAACTTTAAATACATTTGTTCAATACATTCACTTCAAAATGGATAACTTTGTTACTGCTAAATAATTAGTTTCAGCAGGCTACTATATGGCAAGTATCGATCTAAAAGATGCTTACTATACAGTACCCATCAGAGGTGAACACAGGTGTTATTTAAAATTCAACTGGATGGGACAGGCTAGCAATACAGGGCACTACCGAATGGGCTTACTTCAGCCCCCAGATTATTCATGAAAATTCTGAAACCAGCCTTGGCGTTACTACAAATACAAAAACATATGGTTATGGCATATCTGGATGACATATTTATTGTTGGCAAAACTTACGAATTGGCCAGTCAAGCAGTAACCGCCACAAAACTACTGTTCGAAGAGCTGGGGTTCAGCATCCATCCAGTTAAATCTAACTTAACGCCTTCAACAAATATGGTTTACTTGGGGTTCACCATAAACACAGTTAATATGTCAATGACTTTGCCGACAGGGAAAGCTACAGCCTTACAAGAGGCTTGCAGCGATATTATTAACACCACCAAACCCTCCATTAGATGGGTAGCCAGGATAATTGGGAAGATAGTGGCCGCGTTTCCTGCCACTCAATTCGGACCTTTACATTATCAAAATTTACAGAGAGCAAAAATTAGAGCACCCAAAATTAACAGGGGCCATTTTGATAGGCCAATGGAGCTACCTACAGAAGCCATTATATAACTAAAATGGTGGGAACACAATATTAAATATTGTTCCAACCCACTAATAATCAGCAACCCGTCTATGGTGTTACAAACAGATGCCAGCGCACTTGGTTGGGGAGACACCAATTCCATCTCGAGCTGTGGGGGAGATGGAATGCACAGGAGACACCATTATTGAACACACTAGGTATAAATTACCTAGAGATGTTAAGTGCATCCCATGGCCTTAGGTCATATTGCTCGGGGATGTCACCAGCATGTTGGGTTACAAATTGATAACACCACTGCGGTGGCATATATCAACCATATGGGTGGAAATATATCGACATCCTGTGACAAATTGGCCAACTCAATTTGGCAATGGTGCATCCAAAGGAATATTTGGATATCAGCAACATATTTACCAGGTAAACTAAATTCAGTGGCAGACACCATGTCACGCAAATTCAAAGAAAACACGGAATGGATGTTGGATAAAAACGTGTTTGCTGAAATTACAGCACGGTATGGAACACCAGATATCGATCTTTTTGCATCCAGGCTCAATCACCAATTACCAAGATATGTATCATGGGAACCAGACTCTGGGGCAGTAGCTACAAACGCATTTTCGCTGCATTGGGGGAAACTGTTCATTTATGCATTCCCTCCCTTCTGCCTCATAGAAACATAGACATAGAAATTAGGTGCAGGAGTAGGCCATTCGGCCCTTCGAGCCTGCACCGCCATTTAATATGATCATGGCTGTTCATCCAACTCAGTATCCCGTACCTGCCTTTTCTCCATACCCTCTGATCCCCTTGGCCACAAGGGCCACATCTAACTCCCTCTTAAATATAGCCAATGAACTGGCCTCAACTACCCTCTGTGGCAGAGAGTTCCAGAGATTCACCACTCTCTGTGTGAAAAAAGTTCTCCTCATCTCGGTTTTAAAGGATATCCCCCTTATCCTTAAGCTGTGACCCCTTGTCCTGGACTTCCCCAACATCGGAAACAATCTTCCTGCATCTAGCCTGTCCAACCCCTTAAGAATTTTGTAAGTTTCTATAAGATCCCCTCTCAATCTCCTAAACTCTAGAGAGTATAAACCAAGTCTATCCAGTCTTTCTTCATAAGACAGTCCTGACATCCCAGGAATCAGTCTGGTGAACCTTCTCTGCACTCCCTCTATGGCAATAATGTCCTTCCTCAGATTTGGAGACCAAAACTGCACGCAATACTCCAGGTGTGGTCTCACCAAGACCCTATACAACTGCAGTAGAACCTCCCTCTCCTATACTCAAATCCTCTTGCTATGAAAGCTAACATGCCATTCGCTTTCTTTACTGCCTGCTGCACCTGCATGCCTACCTTCAATGACTGGTGTACCATGACACCCAGGTCTCGCTGCATCTCCCCCTTTCCCAATCGGCCACCGTTTAGATAATAATCTGCTTTCCCGTTTTTGCCACCAAAATGGATAACCTCACATTTATCCACATTAAACTGCATCCTGCATCATCAATCGGGTACTAAAGAAAATTCAACAGGATTCGGCATCTGGGATTCTTATAGTACCCAATTGGCCCACCCAACCATGGTTCCCGGTGATACAGGACATGGCGTTAGAACCATGTATCACTATACAGCATAGACCTAATTTGCTGGTCCATCCAGTAATTCAGGAAAGTCACCTATGTCATAAGTTTACCAACTTATTAATTTGTAGAGTCCGAAAGAACCGCTACTAGACATGGGACTGACGAACAGAACTATGGACATGATTGCATCAGCCCAAAGACTGTCCACCAAGAAACAGTACTTAGGGCATATTAAGAAATGGGGAAAGTACTGCCACGATAACAACATCGATCATAGATCCAATCATATCCCGTCTGTTTTGGAATTTCTAGCCAGCCTTCAATATGAAGAGGGATTAAGCTACAGTACCATCAACAGTGCCAGGAGTGCCATGTCTAACTACCTTTGGCAAGGAACAGAGCGGCATTCAGTAGGGACTCACCCCCTGGTAATCAAACTGATGAAGGGCATTTTTAATACCAATCCAGATTCAGATTCAGATTCAATTTTAATTGTCATTGCCAGTGTACAGTACAGAGACAACGAAATTTGGGACATGAGTATTTTCTTGACCATGTTAAGGAACTGGTCCCCACTCACAGCGCTGTCCCTGGAGAAACGTACTAAGAAGGTGGTTATGCTGATGGTTTTGGTCATGGCACAAAGGGTCCAGTCGTTACAAAAACTAAGACTGGACCACTTGACCATTTCAGCTGGGAAGCTGACATTTATTATACATGACTTTATAAAACAAAACAGACGGGGAACTCCTGGACAAACAATAGAATTTAGGGCTTACCCGACCGATGAACGACTCTGTATAGTAACACATCTACTGCTATACATTGAACATACCAGAATCCACAAACAGCCACACAAAAGAGTAACAACCCAGACCATCTTGCGATGGCTAAAACAAGTCTTAATGAAGGCGGGAGTAACCATAACCATATAACCATATAACAATTACAGCACGGAAACAGGCCATCTCGGCACTACAAGTCCATGCCGAACAAATTTTTTTCCCCTTAGTCCCACCTGCCTGCACTCGTACCATAATCCTCCATTCCCTTCTCATCCATATGCCTATCCAATTTATTTTTAAATGATACTAATGAACCTGCCTCCACCACTTCCACTGGGAGCTCATTCCACACCGCCACCACTCTCTGCGTAAAGAAGTTCACCCTCATATTACCCCTAAACTTCTGTCCCTTAATTCTGAAGTCATGTCCTCTTGTTTGAATCTTCCCTATTCCCAAAGGGAAAAGCTTGTCCACATCAATTCTGTCTATCCCTCTCATCATTTTAAAGACCTCTATCAGGTCCCCCCTTAACCTTCTGCGCTCCAGAGAATAAAGACCTAACTTATTCAACCTATCTCTGTAACTTAGTTGTTGAAACCCAGGCAACATTCTAGTAAATCTCCTCTGTACTCTCTCTATTTTGTTGACATCCTTCCTATAATTTGGCGACCAAAATTGTACCCCATACTCCAGATTTGGTCTCACCAATGCCTTGTACAATTTTAACATTACATCCCAGCTTCTATACTCAATGCTCTGATTTATAAAGGCTAGCATACCAAAAGCTTTCTTTACCACCCTATCTATATGAGATTCCACCTTCAAGGAACTATGCACGGTTATACCCAGATCCCTCTGTTCAACTGTATTCTTCAATTCCCTACCATTTACCATGTACGTCCTATTTTGATTTGTCCTGCCAAGGTGTAGCACCTCACATTTATCAGCATTAAACTCCATCTGCCATCTTTCAGCCCATTTTTCCAAATGGCCTAAATCACTCTGTAGACTTTGGAAATCCTCTTCATTATCCACAACACCCCCTATCTTGGTATCATCTGCATACTTACTAATCCAATTTACCACACCTTCATCCAGATCATTGATGTACATGACAAACAACAAAGGACCCAACACAGATCCCTGAGGCACCCCACTAGTCACCTGCCTCCAACCCGATAAACAGCCATCCACCATTACCCTCTGGCTTCTCCCATTCAGCCACTGTTGAATCCATCTTGCTATTCCTGCATTTATACCCAACAGTTGAACCTTCTTAACCAACCTTCCATGAGGAACCTTGTCAAAGGCCTTACTAAAGTCCATTTAGACAACATCCACTGCTTTACCCTCGTCAATTTCCCTAGTAACCTCTTCAAAAAATTCAAGAAGATTAGTCAAACATGACCTTCCAGGCACAAATCCATGTTGACTGTTCCTAATCAGACCCTGTTTATCTAGATGCTTATATATATTGTCTCTAAGTATCTTTTCCATTAATTTGCCCACCACTGAAGTCAAACTAACAGGTCTATAATTGCTAGGTTTACTCTTAGAACCCTTTTTAAACAATGGAACAACATGCGCAGTACGCCAATCCTCGGGGACTATTCCCGTTTCTAATGACATTTGAAATATTTCTGTCATAGCCCCGGCTATTTCTACACTAACTTCCCTCAATGTCCTAGTGAATATCCTGTCATGACCTGGAGACTTATTCACTTTTATATTTTTCAAAAGTGTCAGTACTTCTTTGAACTTTGAACCTCATAGTATCCATAGCTACTCTACTAGTTTCCCTTACCTCACATAATTCAATATCCTTCTCCTTGGTGAATACCGAAGAAAAAAATTTGTTCAATATCTCCCCCATCTCTTTTGGCTCTGCAGATAGCTGTCCACTCTGTCTCTCCAATGGACCAATTTTATCCCTCCTTATCCTTTTGCTATTAATATAGCTGTAGAAACCCTTTGGATTGACTTTCACCTTACTTGCCAAAGCAACCTCATATCTTCTTTTAGCTTTTCTAATTTCTTTCTTAAGATTCTTTTTACATTCCTTATACTCCTCAAGCACCTCATTTACTTCATGCTGCCTATAATTATTGTAGATCTCCCTCTTTTTCCGAACAAGATGTCCAATTTCCCTTGAAAACCAGGGCTCTTTCCAATTTTTACTGTTTCCTTTCAACCGAACAGGAACATAAAGATTTTGTACTCTTAAAATTTCCCCTTTAAATGTCCTCCATTTCTCTTCTACATCTTTCCCATAAAACAAAATGTCCCAGTTCACTCCTTTTAACCATATAACCATATAACAATTACAGCACGGAAACAGGCCATCTCGGCCCTACAAGTCCGTGCCGAACAATTATTTTCCCTTAGTCCCACCTGCCTGCACTCATACCATAACCCTCCATTCCCTTCTCATCCATATGCCTATCCAATTTATTTTTAAATGATACCAACGAACCTGCCTCCACCACTTCCACTGGAAGCTCATTCCACACAGCTACCACTCTCTGAGTAAAGAGGTTCCCCCTCATGTTACCCCTAAACTTCTGTCCCTTAATTCTGAAGTCATGTCCTCTTGTTTGAATCTTCCCTATTCTCAAAGGGAAAAGCTGGTCCACATCAACTCTGTCTATCCCTCTCATCATTTTAAAGACCTCTATCCCCCCCTTAACCTTCTGCGCTCCAGAGAATAAAGACCTAACTTATTCAACCTTTGGTGTTATCGATTCTATGAAAGATTAAATTACTGTTAAATCACTTATTACCAATCTATTTACATCCAGTTTTTCTGGTTTTATTTTAAAGTCAAATATCTGGTTTTGCTCATTTTATTTCATTATTCTCTATGTGATGTATATCTATCAGTCTAGTGCACTGCTTACAACACAATAAGCAACCATTCACTGTTTGAGGCAAGTTTGCAAAGAATGTTGCCAACTCTTGACTTCTAGAGGAAATGAATGGAATTGTGGAATTTAACTTGTCTCAGTTAAAGAAACTCCAGAATCCCAACTGGTAGTAACTTTAGTTACTCTTTCACGCTGCAAGTTTAAGAAGACTAAATGTGGAAACAACACCCTAAAAGACCTGGAAATGTTAGGGAATTCAATGTAGCGTGTATAGAATTTGCTTTCTTCACCTCTGTAAAGCCAATCACAACACATATTGTTTTAGAGAGGCAGCATGGAAACGGGCCCTTTGGTCCACCGAGTCCACACCGACCAGCGATCACCTGTACACTAGTTCTATCTTATGCCCTACAGAAAATGTATACGTCAATTATCCTACAATCCTGCACTTCTTTGGAATGTGGAAGAAAACGCTCACACACACACGCACACACACACGTGCGTATACATATATATACACTAGACCGAGGGGGTCCCGTCCCCTCAACGTGCAGTGGGGGGGGCAGCCTGCGGCGTCACACACACACTAACCACCCCCCCCCCCCACACACACACACACACACACTAACCACCCCCCTTGATATTATAGGGGGAGTGAAGAGAGGAAGGGGGGGAAAGAGGAAGGGGGGGGAGAGAAAGGGGGGGGGAGAAAGGGGGGGGGAAGTGGAAGGGGGGGGAGAGGAAGGGGGGGGGGAGAGGAAGGGGGGGGAGAGGAAGGGGGGGAGAGAAAGGAGGGGGGAGAGAAAGGAGGGGGGGAGAGGAAAGGGGGGGGAGAGGAAGGGGGGAGAGAAAGGGGGGGGGGGGGGGGGAGTGAGGAAAGGGGGGGAGAGGAAGGGGGGGTGATCTCGCATCGCATCAAAGTTAGCCTTTCTCCAATCAAAAATCTCAACCCTAGGTCCAGTTCTGACCCTCTCCATAGTTATATTGAAACTAATGGTATTGTGATCACTGGACCCGAAGTGCTCCCCAACGCATACCTCCGCCACCTGTCCAGTCTCATTTCCTAACAGGAGGTCCAGCACTGCCCCTCCTCTAGTAGGTACCTCTATGTATTGCTGCATAAAACTATCCTGCACACATTTTACAAACTCCAACCCATCTAGCCCATTTACAGAATGTGTTTCCCAGTCTATGTGTGGAAAGTTGAAATCTCCCACAATCACTACCTTGTGCTTACTACTAATCTCTGCTATCTCCTTACATATTTGCTCTTCCAATTCTCGTTCCCCGTTTGGCGGTCTATAATACACCCCTATAAGTGTTGCTACACCTTTCCCACTTCTCAATTCCACCCAAATAGCCTCCCTAGATGAGCCCTCCAATCTATCCTGCCAAAGCACTGCTGTAATATCTTCCCTGACTAGCAATGCAACACCTCCACCTCTTGCCCCTCCAATTCTATCACACCTGAAGCAACGAAATCCTGGAATATTTAGTTTCCAATCACAGCCCTCCTGCAACCACGTTTCACTGATCACCACAACATCATACTTCCAGGTGTCTATCCAGACTCTAAGCTCATCCACCTTTCTTACAATGCTCCTAGCATTAAAATATGCACATTTAAGAAAACCCCCGTCTCTTATTCTCTGTTTATTTCCTTTTTTCCTTTCTCCTCTTGTGTCCGAGTGCTTCCCATTTCTGCTTCCTGCCTCCCATTCTGTCTACTACCTTTCGCTATTTGAGTCCCTCACCCCAACCATTCTAGTTTAAAGTCTCCCCAGCTGCCTTTAACAGTAGACACTAACATTTTTAAATCTCACTCCACCAGGGCTGCAGCTATATCGGCAGCACAACAACTGGATATGCCTATGGACCAAATCCTCAGGACTGCAGGATGGTCAACAGAACAAACATTCCAACGTTATTATCCTAAACCGGTCATAGAACCAGGAACATTTTCAGAAACGGTTTTAAGTTCAGTAGTATGATTTACCCACATCAAGGGCTATGGTTTGGATTTAATAAATTCCTTTTTCATTACATCAAGTTTGTATTGATGTCTATTACTGTTAATATTATTCTCCCCACAATCAAGGCAGACGTGAAGCATGGACTCGTTCCACGGCATGAGATCACAGAGCTTTAAAATCTTCACGTAGTCACTCACGTGACCGAAGTAAAATAGTAAGATTAAACGAGAACTTACTAGTTTGAAGTTTGATCTTTATTTTATGAGGAGGAACGTTGAGGGATTACGTGCCCTCCACTCCCACCCTCTGGTCAGATCTAAAACTGGTATCTCTTTCCTAATCTTGCTATGTTTAGTCATTATAGTTATCTGTGATCTCACACCGCTGCTTTGAAGAATGACACGCATGCGTCCTAGCGGGTTTCTTCATGTATTCCCTCAACGTTCCTCCTCATAAAATAAAGATCAAACTTCAAACTGGTAAGTTCTCGTTTAATCTTACTATTTTGGTTGTCGGGTGGCTGCAGCCCATTTGTTTGCCTTGGCCTGGCTTTTAAAATCGTTGCAACAGTTGGATGCTTGCCCAAGCATCCATACTGCCCACAATGTCTATACTAGCCCCCTGGAAACCAGTACCTTCAGCCCACAACACCCATACTAGCGCAACAGACAGCCCCCCCCCCCCCCCCCCCCCCCACACTGGTGAGCAGTATTGGAATTGGTGGAGAGGTGGAATATTGTGTTGGTGACCAGCCCTCCCGTGAGATGCGGGTCCTACATAGTCTAGGCATAATTAATGTGTAGGACAGAACTGCTTCAGAATTGCTCCGGCAATTCAGCGGGACAGGCAGCATCTCTGAAGAGAAAGGATGGGTGATGTTTCGGGTCGAGACCCTTCTTTAGGCTGAGAGTTGGGGGAGAGGGAAACTAGTGATGATTAGTTCGGGTAAGGGGAGTGAGCCGATTGATGTCATGCCGGCAGTTAGAAATAAAACGGTCTAAAGAGGGTAGAAGGCCAACCGGATAAATCCATGAGGAAGGGGACTGGTGAAGATGGGAGAAGGAGTCACCATTGGGTGATGAGGACACCCTGTCATAGAAAAAGGTACAGAGGCAGAGGAGATGGAAGGAAAGCTCTATGTCGTGGTGGACTGGAACACGTTGAGGTGGGAGCAGAGGGGAACAAATTTGAGACCTCTGTTGAGGACAGACCATTCTGTATTGGAAAGGGGGAGGACAGGGGTGATAGTGAAGACACAACAAGGTTGTGGGTTGGGGTCAGAGTGGGGGGGGGGAATGTGGAGGCAGGTGAGTTTCCCGCTTCCTCGAATCTCAGTCTAAAGAAGGGTCTAGACTCGAAATGTTACTTATTCCGACTCTCCAAAGATGATGCATGTCCCAACAAAACTACACACATGGGGTCCTTCAGAGTTAAACTTCTGAAATGCTGCTTACTTCTAAAACTTCTAGAAGTAAGATATTTTACTTCTAAAATATCTATAATTTATTAATAAAGATACTCACGGGAATAAGTAAAATAGGACTGTCACGCCAACAAATAAAAATGCTAAGATTAAGTTAGGCATGTTTCTCATGAAAGGCTGCGGTGATTCCTCAATGTCACTAACACTGTTCCTCAAACCCTCTGGGGGCTCCATTCCTCTACTACTATCTGAAACATGGTTCTTCCCACAACATACAGTTCTTTGAGAAGGCATGGCCTCCTCTTCACTCCTTGTCATCGCCACTTGTGCCTTGGATGTTGTTGTTTCATTTGAGAGGTACATGTTGTCATGGAAATTTTAACTATGACATAACAAATATATAGGCTGGATACCATTATGAATGCATAGACCGTCATAGAGCTATTCAGCACAAAAACAGGTCATTTGGCCCAACTTTGTCATGCCAACTAAGTTACTTCAGTGAGCTTGTTCCACTTGCCTGCGCCTAATCCATATCCTTCCAAATAATTCCTATCTAAGTACCTTACTAAGTGTCTTTTAAATATCATATTGTATCCGCCTCTACCACTCCCTTTGACAGCTAGTTACAATTATGCACCACCCTCTGTGGAAGAGTTGCCCTTAGGTCCCTTTTAAATCCATCCCCATTCAACTTAAAACAATGCACTACCCTGGGGAAAAGACTGGGGCTATTACCTCATTTATGCCCCTCAAGATGTTTTAAACTGCGACTAGATCACCTCCCTGCCTCCTAAGCTCCAGGATAAACAAAACAGCCAATCCAGTCTACATATAACTCAAACTCCCCAGACCCAGTGACAATCTCATAAATTGTTTTTGCATCTTTACAATTTAATGACATCCTTCCTATAACAGGGCACCAAGACTGTACCCATGTGGCCTCAACAATGTCCTAACTCCTACACACAATGCCTGAGAGATGAAAATGTGCCCAGCATGCCATTGACCACCCTGTCAGCATGTGTTGCCACCTTTATGGAACTATGTACCTACACCTCTAGTCTTATGAAAGGTCTTGCCCCGAAATGTCAACCATTCCTTTTCCATCACTGAATCCTCTACTACCACGTGTTCTTTTTGTTCAAATGAGCCAATGCAGTGGAGAGTCAGTGAGATCACATCCCCTGTTGTAACACTAAGTGAACTGTAGGGGATCCAGGCTGGGATTGATATGCGTCATAACACATCTCCCAAAACACTTCATTAGTGCCACTGGTTGGTAGTCCGTGGGGCAGGCATGTCACTTCACTCTTCTTGGGCAATGTTATTATTGATGTTCCTTTAAAGCAGGTGGGGACCACAGACCTTCGTAATGAAAAGTTGAGAATGTCTGTAAAAGCTCCAGCCATTTGGTCTGCACAGGTTTTGAGAATGCAGCCAGGTCCACCATCAGGACATGATGCTTTCTAAGGAATTTCTGACGTTGGTCTTGGTGAGTATTGTTACAGTGTAATTGAGGACTGCGGGGGCCCAGGAAAACACCTCAATATTTTCCCTTAAAAGCATTTATAAAAACACATTGAACTCTTCCACGAGTGATGCATTGCTGTCACTTGAGAAATTACTTCATTTTGCTTTGTAGGAAATGATGGTGTGAAAGCCCTGCCACAGCTGCCGAACATCCACTGCATCCTCCAGTTTAGACCGAAAATGTCTCTTCGCTTTTGTAGTGGCCTCGTTGAAATCGTACCTGGACTTTCTATATGGCTCTGTATCGCCATACTTTAATGGCCGAGATTTGTGCTTCAGTAGATTACAGATCTTCTGGTTCATCCAAGGCTTCAGATTAGGGAACATTTGGATGATCTTGGTGGAAACACACTGTGATACAGATTTCGGTGGTAACCATGGAATATCCATTCAGGTCTGTTGCCAAGTCAGAGAACATAACACAGAACAGTATAACACAGGAACAGGTCCACAATGTCCGTGCCGAACATGATGCCAAGTTGAACAAATATCCTGTCTGCAAAATATCTGTATTCATCTATTTCCTGCATATCTATGTGTGTATTTAAAAGCTTCAATGCAACTGACATATCTCTCTCCACCACCACCTCTGGCAGCACATTCCAGGTACCCACCACTCTCAGCGTAAACTTGCCCCACGCGTCATCTCTGAATACCTCCACTCACCTTAAAGCTATGCCCTGTAGTGTTTGACATTTCTACCAATGCAAAGCAGTCACTGGTCATTCCCGTGCCTTCCCTGGACCAATTCTGTGCAATTCTCACTGCTGGAGCTGTGCTCTTCAGTTGCTACCCAAATGCAGGAAGCAACAGCTAGGTGGTCTCCGGGAAGACCGGGAAGACCTCCGGAGCCGACGGGCTGGATCACCCAGGAGCAACGGAGCTGGAGCTGCCGTCTGTGTTGGAATCCCCGATCGCTATGGAGCTGGAGCTGCCGTCTGTGAGGGAATCCACGTTTCAGCACAGGTTCGCAGAAACAGCAGGTATAGTAAGTACAGGGAGGCCTCCATTGCATCGGGAAAAGTGGTCGATGGGCAGGACTTCAGGTCAGACTGAAGTGCAGGGGACTTTGACCCCCTCTCCCTACCATCCTCCTGGCCAATGTACAGTTCCTTGAAACAAAAGTGGAGGATTTAAGAGCAAGGCTGCTTTTCCAAGGAGAGCTGAGGGAATGCTCCGTGTTCTGTTTCACAGAGACATGGCTCACCCTCAGCTCCCCAGACTCAGCAGTCCAGCCTGAAGGTTTCTCCATCCATCGCATGGACCATACACTGGCATCTGGGAAAGGGAGAGGAGGGGGCGTCTGCCTCATGATCAACTCTGCGTGGTGCTCAGACATGGCAGTCCTGTCTAACTCCTGCTCTCCACACCTGGAACACCTGGCGGTGAAGTGCCGTTCCTTCTACCTACCGAGGGAATTCACCTCCATCATCCTGACCGCGGTCTACATCCCACCCCAGGCAGACGTCCGTCTGGCACTGGGGAGCTGCACGCCGTGGTCAACAAGCACCAGATGGCTTACCCCGAGGCATTTACCACCATAGCTGGGGATTTCAACAAAGCCAACCTTAAGAAATCACTCCCTAACATTCAGCAACATGTCTCCTGCTGCACCAGAGGACCAAACACCCTCAACCACTGCTACACGACCATCAAGGATGCCTATCGTTCTATCCTTCGCCCTCACTTTGGTAAATCCGACCATACCACGGTGCTGCTTCTTCCTGCCTACAGGCAGCAATTGAAGGGGGGGGGGGGGGGGGGGGGGGGGGGGGGGGCGGTGGGGGCAGAGGAACAACTCTCAGGAAAGTTTGGAGTTTCTAGACTGGGCAATGTTCAGTGGAATGAGCTTCCAGTGGAAGTGGTGGAGGCAGGTTCGTTGGTATCATTTAAAAATAAATTGGATAGGCATATGGATGAGACGGGAATGGAGGGTTATGGTATGAGTGCAGGCAGGTGGGACTAAGGGAAAATAATTGTTCGGCACGGACTTGTAGGGCCAAGATGGCCTGTTTCCGTGCTGTAATTGTTATATGGTTATAAGGTTATATAATATAGCTACCTCAGTACCACTAACCACGCCTTAATTATCAAGTATAATAACTCTCTCTATCTATCTCATGCCCTCTTGGTTCCAGCACGGTCACAGACTGCTTGTAGTCAGTGCTGGAATGTGTTTAACCTGAGTGCTCATTAAACAATAAGTAAAGTTACAAGTGTGTCAGGCTTAACTTCTTTACAGACAGGGTGATAAAGAAGCAGTTTGTCAAGCTGGTCCTCATCAATCAGCGCATTGAGTACAAGACTTGGGACAAGAGCTGTGCAAAAAATGTTGGTACAAAGAAATACAAAAAAAAGAGAGGGGGAGAGAGAGACAGGGAGAGAGGGGGGGAGGGGGGGGAGACAGGGGGGAGAGGAGTAAGAGAGAAGGGGGGAAGGGAAGAGAGAGAGAGGGAAAGAGAATGGTTACATACAACAATTACATACAAAAACACAGTAAATTACTTCCAAAAGCACAATACATTACACACAAAAGCACAATACATGGTTTAAGATCAAGAATAGAGAGAGAGGGGAGAGAAATTACACACAAAAGCACAATAAATTACACACAAAAGCACAGTAAATTACTTCCAAAAGCACAATAAATGATGTACAAAAGCACAATGTACAAAAGCACAATGAATTACACACAAATGCACAATGAATTACACACAAATGCACAATGAATTACACACAAATGCACAATGAATTACACACAAATGCACAATGAATTACACACAAAAGCACAATGAATTACACACAAATGCACAATAAATTATGTACAAAAGCACAATGAATTACACACAAATGCGCAATGAATTACACACAAATGCACAATGAATTACACACAAAAGCACAATGAATTACACACAAAAGCACAATAAATTACCCCCCAGGGGAAGCTCAACCAAGTACAGTCCCACCAACGGACACGAGTCCAGAGCCCAACCAGCCACAGTCAGCGGTAGAGAAGAAAATGGAAGGGAAAAAGCCTCAAATATTGTGGCCGAAATCCTGCCAGAGGAAAGAGTGGGAGACCATTAACACTGACCTAGTCCATCTTCTGGAAGGATTGAAGGGATTTGTGGAAAGAAAACTGGAGAAGATGGGAGACACCATATACAACTATGGGGCGGAGAGATTTGGGGTGAAGGTCATGAAACACAGACACAGTAGGAACCAGCACACCAGTTCAAGTCCAGGAGGCAGTAGGAGATCAAAAGACTGGTGAAAGAAAGGAGGGAGCGGAGAAAACAGTGGTGGAAGGCCACAGAGGCAGAAAGGAAAGGACTTGAGGCACTGCCGGCAGAAATAAAGCAGCGCCTGGCAATCCTGCGAAGAACAGAATTCCTGAGAAAGCAACACAAGAAGAAAGAACGGGCGAGGACAAGTTTCTACAGAGATCCATATAAGTTTGTCAAGGAGAAGAGCGGGATCCTGAGAGTTCCTGTAAGGGAACTGGAGGAGCACCTGAGGAAGACTTACTCTGACAACCGGAGGTATGAGCCGGTCACCATTCCAGATGACATGCCACCGATCCACCCACCTGAGCACCAGGTGGACATAAGGCGGTGGTGAACATGGAAGGAGGTGGTGAACACAGTCAAACGGGCAAGAACAGCATCAGCCCCAGGGCCCAATGGCATTCCATACAGGCTCTATAAGAACACCCCTGGTGCCCGGAAATCCCTTTGGAAGTTAATGAAAGGGGCATGGGGGAAAGGAATCATACCTAAGGCATGGCGAAGGGCAGGAGGGATCTTAATTCCCAAAGAATAGAACTCCTCAACCATTTGCCAATTTCACGTTTGTGGGAATGGAGAAAGAGTATTGGTGGTGATAGGGCATGGGGAACAGATGGACTGTCCCTACCCCTCCCCCTTCCACTCTCCCTCCCCACTATTTTCCCTCTCTCCCCCACCCCTCTCCCCCTCCCTCCACACTCTTCTCCCTCCCGCCCCTACCCCATCTCCCTCCTCCCCCTCCCCCCCCACCTCTCTCTCCCCGCCCCCATCCCTCTCTCCCCCTGCCCCATCCCTCTCTCTCCCTCCCCATCCCTCTCCCTCCTCCCCTTCTCCATCTCCCCCTCTCCTCACCCCTCTCCCTCTCCTCCCCCCCTCCTCCTCCCCCACCCCCTTCCCTCTCTCCTCCACCCCCTTCCCCTTCTTCCCACTCTTCCCCCTCCATCCACACTCTTCCCCCTCTACCCCCCCCTGCCCCATCTCCCTCCTCGCCTCCCTCCCGTCTCCCCCACCCCCCTTACCCTACCCCTCTGTCCCTCTTCCACCACCCCCCCCCCCCCCTCTCCCCCTTCCTCCCTACCCCCTCTTCCACTTCTCTCCCCCCTCCCACTATCCCTCCCCACTCTTTCCCCTCTCTCCCCCCACTCCCTCCCTCCACAATCTTCCCCCTCCCTCCCCTACCCCATCTCCCTCCTCCACTCCCTCCCCATCCCTCCCCCCATCCCCCCACACCTCCTCCCCCTTCCCCCCCCCCATCGCCCTCTCCTCCCCTCCATCTCGCTCTCCTCAGCCCTCTCCTTCCTCCCCTCCTCCACCCACCCCATTCCTCCTCTCTCCCCACACCCCCTTCTCCCTCCCCACCCTTCCCCCTCCCTCCACACTCTTCACCCTCTCCCTCTCCCCTACCCCCATCTCCCTCCTCCACTCCCTCCTCCTCCCCCACACCTGTCTTTCCCCCCCTCCTCTCTCTCTTCCCCTCCCCCACCCCCCCCCCCTCTCCTCCTCCCCCTCTACATCTCCCTTGCCAAAGACATTCTTGCCTTAGAAGATAGACTGGATAGACTCGGCTTGTACTCGCTAGAATTTAGAGGATTGAGAGGGGATCTTATAGAAACTTACAAAATTCTTAAGGGGTTGGACAGCCTAGATGCAGGAAGATTGTTCCCGATGTTGGGAAAGTCCAGAACAAGGGGTCACAGTTCAAGGATAAGGGGGAAATCTTTTAGGACCGAGATTAGAAAAACATTTTTCACACAGAGAGTGGTGAATCTCTGGAATTCTCTGCCACAGAAGGTAGTTGAGGCCAGTTCATTGGCTATATTTAAGAGGGAGTTAGATGTGGCCCTTGTGGCTAAAGGGGTCAGGGGGTATGGAGATAAGGCAGGTACAGGATACTGATTCCCCCTCTCCCCTCCCCTCCCTCTCCCCTCTCTCCCCCCCCCCCACCCTCTCTCTCTCTCTCTCTCTCTCTCTCTCTCTCTCTCTCCTCTCTCTCTCTCTCTCTCTCTCTCTCCCCCCTCTCTCTCCCCTCTCCCTATCCATCTCTGCCTCTTCTACCACTCCCCCTTCCTCTCTGCCCCTCTTCCGCAATCTTACCCTCCCCCTCCCCTCACCACTATTTCCCCTCTCTCCTCCTACCCGTCTCCCCCTCCCCATCCCACTCTTCCCCCCTCCCCTCATTACCACTCTCCTCCTCCCTCCGCACTCTTCCCCCTCTCCGTCCTCCTTCCCCTCCCTCCTCCCCCACCACCTCCCTCCCTCCCCTCTCCCCACACCATCTCCCCCCACCTGTGTGTTTGGGGGGTGGTTAGTGTGAGTGTGATGCCGCAGCCCCCCCCCCCCCCCCCCCCGCAAACGTGCATTGGGGAAACAGACCCAACGGGTCTGCACTTGTCTCCCTACCACCCCTACCCCATCTCCCTCTCCCCCTCCCCCACTCATCTCTCCCCCTCCTCCATCCCGCTCTCCTCCTCCCCCACCCCCTCCACTCTCTCCCTCCTCTCCATCTCCCTCTCCTCACTCCCTCCCCTTTCCTCCCTCACCCCCCCTTCCCCCTCGCCCCATTCTTCCCCCTCCTTCCATACTCTTCCCCCTCTACCCCTTACCCCATCTCCCTCCTCACCTCCCTCCCCCCTTCCCACACCTCTCTCCCCCGACCCTCTCTCCTCCCCCCCTCCCCCATCCTTCTCTCCTCCCCCTCTCCATCTCCCTCTCCCTCTCCTACCCCTCCTCCTCCCACCCCCATCCCTCTTTCCCCCCCCCCCCCTTCCCTCTCTACACCACTCCTTTTTCCTTTCTTGTCCCTGCCCCGGATCAGTCTGAAGAAGGGTTTCGGCCCGAAACGTTGCCTATTTCCTTCGCTCCATAGATGCTGCTGCATCCGCTGAGTTTCTCCAGCTTTTTTGTTTACCTTCGATTCTCCAGCATCTGCAGTTCCTTCTTAAACCTGGAGTATTGCGTCCAGTTTTGGTCTCCTAATCTGAGGAAATACATTCTTAACATAGAGGGAGTACAGAGAAGGTTCACCAGACTGATTCCTGGGATGTCAGCACTTTCATATAAGGAAAGACTGGATAGACTCGGCTTGTACTCGCTAGAATTTAGAAGATTGAGGGGCGATCTACACCACCCCCTTCCCTTTCCCCTTCCCCCTACCCCCCTGTCCCTCTTCCACTACTCCCCCTACCCTTCCCTCCTCACTCTTCCACTTCTCTCCCCCTTACCCCACCCCTCTCCCTCCCCCCCCCTCTCTCTCCCCCCTCCCTTCCCTCTCTCCCCCACCCCTTCCCCTACCACTCTGTCCCTCTTCCACCACTCCCTCTGTCCCTCTTCCACCACTCCCGCTACCCCTCTCCTCCTCTGTCCCTCCCCACTCTTCCACTTCTCTCCTCTCTCCCCCTCTGCCCACCCTTTCCAGCTTGTCAACATCATTCCTATAATACGGTGACCAAAACTGAACACAATACTCTATACTCAATGCTCTGACTGATGAAGCCCAATGTACTGAAAGCCTTCTTGACCACGGACCTGTTTATTCCTACTCTTTGTTTCCTGTCTGCCAACTAATTCTCTATCCATGTCAATACCCTACCTCCAATACCATGTGCTCTAATTTCCCCCACTAATCTCCTGTGTGGGGCCTTATCAAAGGATTTCTGAAAGTCTAGATACACTACATCCACTGGCTCCCCTTCATCCATTTTACTTGTCACATCCTCAAAAAATTCCAGAAGATTAGTCAAGCAGGATTTCCCCTTCATAAATCCATGCTGACTTGGACCAATCCTTTTCTGCTATCCAAATTCGCCATTATTACTTCTTTAATAATTGACTCCAGCACCTTCCCCTCCACCGATGTCAGACTAACTGGTCAATAAATCCCCATCATCCCTACTTATCCAGAAATAGTAAAATATTGCAGTTATGATAGCCTCCCCACTTTCAAAAACGCTCTGCGGCCCCTGGTTCAGACGGAGAACACTGCCAGATGTGAGCGGGGAACTGAGGTCAGTTGTCCATGATGTCTGGATCCCAATGTTCAGCGCTTCATGTTTTGGAGTTGGCTAATTTATTGATTTGTAATTAGCCTGATTTATAATTAGTTGACAAAACCTTCATTTATTAATCCGAAATATCCAGGGGGGTGGGATAAGTGTAATATTAAAATGACATGCATGGTGTCAGGCTGTCTGTCACAACATACAGCCCCGATAACGCATTATTTCCTTCAGTTAAATATTGGGAAGGTAGCACCTTTGTCATTTGCCACTCAACTATTATGTTCGTTTACCTCACTGACTATTTCTAACCCCCCCCTCCCCCCTAATTCATTTGACAGGTTGAATAAAAATGTCCCCAATCTTGTTGTTTTATTAATGGAACACGTAGATGAACATCCCCAAGGAGTGTAATCTGATGGAAACTGATTCGGATGCTATATTTAAGAGCTTGTTCAAAGAAGGGGCATATTTTAAAGGAGTGACAGAGATACTTGCATGGGGGAATATGTGAGGGGAATAGGGGGGGGGGGGGGGGGGCAGGTGTAAGGCTGGACTCAGGGTCAGGAATGAGAGAAGGTATGCAACTGGAGTCATGGTCAGGAGTAGTACCAGGTGTGCAGTGAGACCCAGGTTGGTCAACATGGGCCAAGTGTTTGATTATAATCTGATTTCCATACATAAATATACGAAGATCATTCATGTGCTGCACCTGTTGATCAGAGCCTGGCTCTACTGCGGAAAGTAACTAGGAATGTACTTTAGTCTAACCTTATTCATAGCTAATCCAATTTAAAGCATATATATTGCATTCAAGTGTAAATTAAAAGCCTCACTACAGTATGCATCATATTGCACAATTTCAAGCTGAAAAATGCGAAAGCTCTGTACCAATGGGAGGAAGGACACCCCCCACCCGCAATCCGCCCCCCCTCCCCACCAGCTTGGTCTCTCGCAGTTTCTCACTCGCAACTCTCACCCAATGTTGGCAGCCCGGCACCACGGCATTTATCACTGTGGTGGAAGGCAGAATATTTGGTCAGTCCTCCTCCATTTTCCCTCGTGGTCGGGACCTCAACCCTCCGCTGTCGGCGCTGCGGGTGTCCAGATGTACAGTCAGGGTAAAGTCCAGGTAAGTCCTGGACTTGGGGAGGGATTGACGCCGGCCATCTTGTTAGGATCTCGTCGTTCATAGAAACATAGAAAACAGGTGCAGGAGGAGGCCATTCAGCCCTTCGAGCCAGCACCGCCATTCACTGTGATCATGGCTGATTGTCCCCTATCAATAACCCGTGCCTGCCTTGTCCCCATATCCCTTGATTCCACTAGCCCCTAGAGCTCAATCTAACTCTCTCTTAAATCCATCCAGTGACTTGGCCTACACTGCCCTCTGTGGCAGGCAAATCCGTAAATTCACAACTCCCTGAGTGAAAACGTTTTTTCTCATCTCAGTCTTAAATGACCTCCCCTTTATTCTAAGACTGTGGCCCCTGATTCTAGGCTCCCCCAACATTGGGAACATTTTTCCTGCACCTAGCTTGTCCAGTCCTTGTAGAATTTTATATTTCTATAAGATCCCCCCTCAGCCTAGTCTTTTCAATCGTTCCTCACATGACAGTCCCGCCATCCCAGTAATCAATCTCGTGAACCTACGCTGCACTGCCTCAATGACAAGGATGTCATAACGCCATCTTGAGAAGGTACCAATGGCCCACTCACTTGTGGTCCATTCTCCCCTCCTAACATGTCTTGTCCACACACCTGTCCAAGCATTTTAGTTCCAACCCTTCACCTGTGGTGGCCATTTGGCTTACTTTGTGTGTCATTAATTATGGCATGTGCCTTTAAATTTTAGACTGCCCGTTATTATGTGGGTGGGATTT
Source organism: Leucoraja erinaceus (assembly GCF_028641065.1). NCBI lineage: Eukaryota > Metazoa > Chordata > Chondrichthyes > Rajiformes > Rajidae > Leucoraja > Leucoraja erinaceus. The sequence goes on from NW_026576606.1 coordinate 51,099, forward strand.
ATTACATATACAAGGGTGTGTTTGGAGCTATGTTTCTTGTGCAGAAGCTTAGTTTTTAGTTTAGTTTTGAACTTACATGGGGAAAGTTTACCTTCGATCATGTGACGTTTAATCGAGACACGAGAAGTTTTCTAACGTTTCAGTGATATGCTGGAGTTTGACAAAGATTAGAGTGTGCGAGTCGGAATATAACGTCGCATGGATATCTTATTATTTTTCCTCAACAATAAAGATTAATAAACAATAAACTATTAATCAAAAGACTGTGCTATGAAGATTTATCTGTGAAGAAGCTCTGAAGGTCTCACGGAGAGCTCACATGCACATTATGACATTCTCCTTAACCATGTAGTTTACTTAGAGACTGGTGGGAGTAATCTCTTGAACGATATAAAAATCTGCCACTACATAACGTTGAAGGAAACCTCTAACAGGAGGTGAAGCCAGTCCCAGAGAGTGGGACAGGAAATTAGGCTAGGATCTCGAAAGAGGTTTTAGCCAGAAGACCGGTTCCAGCTGGAAAGTGAAGACAATGGATCTCGGCCAGAGATGGCCTGGGCGTTTATCGACAGCGATAAGACTTATCTGAAGATCTGAAGACATTTTAACGAATGTCAGTAGAAACTGGTTGATACAGTGGGAGTTAACTTACAACGGCGGGACGACAGATGGCGCAATGGGCTAAGTGTTCGGCTGGCTACAAGGTAGCCAGTTCGAATCCCGCTTGGAGTACATACTGTCGTTGTGTCCTTGGGGCAAGACACTTCACCCACCTTTGCCTGTGTAAATGTAATGTAATTATGTGAAGCACTTTGGGGTCAATGCAAGTTGACTGAAAATGTGCTATATAAATAAGATTATTAATATTAATATTACAATGGACAGTAATTCTAGACCAGTAACTACAGTATCACATGGTTATATAGGTGGGGACGATCTTTCTACCCATTTACAATCATACACAGTATAATACATCTTAGCCAATCACAACAGCATCGAACATCACATGTTTTACAGGAATGATGATGTCACAGTAAGGAAAGCGAAACTTAACTAAATTTAACTTCAATATGCCACGAGGTATCCCATAATCTCCAGAATACTTCACCCTTTAATCCGAGAGTATCCCCTGTTCTGCATATTCTCACTATCACATCAAAAGGCAAACTCCCTTAAAGAAATATTGAAGTGATGCATCTGTATGATTCATGTCAATCAGGAGGCAGGGATTATAACTGGAATTACAAGATCTTGAATGAAGATAGATGCAAAGATTTGTTAAGCCTCCATGTATAATGAACAGAATTATTCACACCATTAACTGTTGCTACAGCAAGCATTGATGGGCCTTACAGAGCTAAAGCTGACACTCTAGTTATCAGCAAAATTGATTGTCCTATGTGTTATTTCACACCAGCATGAAACAGGTCTAGAATGTGGAATGGATTTAATTCACCTGCTAGAAATGCTCAATCTGGATTCTTGAAATCATGTTCAATTTTAAATTTGTCACCAAACATATTAATTGAGAGATGAAGGGTCCGGGTCCAGTCTTTCAGTGTAGATGAGGACCTTGACCCAATATTGTCAACTGTCCATTTCCTTCTCAGTTCCCCAAAAAATAGCAGCTCTCTTTTGCTAATTACAGAGAAAACACTATCCAACACTTTTAAGAGTAATTATTTTATTGCAAAAAAAAGGGGGGTGGGAGATTGCAACCTTCACGTGGTCCGCCCTGTTTCGACTAATGCAAACAAACCCGGCGTGCACACTCAAATAAGATCAAATAGAACAAGTTGTCTGACAACTTTAGGCTGTGCAAGCCATACGCAAGAAGAAGAAGCAAACAAAAAAAATCAAAAGAACTTGTTATTAAATCAAATCCTGAACTTTCATAACTTGTTTAAAAATATAAGACATCAGTTTATGTGTACAACATATCTTGCAGCATATGAAATATTGGTGTATAATAGTAAGATTAAACGAGAACTTACCAGTTTGAAGTTTGATCTGTATTTTATGAGGAGTTACGATGAGGGATTACGTGAAGAAGCCCGCCCCAGGACGCATTGCGGCATACTTCAAAGCAGCGGTGTGGAATCACAGATAGACACAAGTATTTGAAGTAACATAGTAAAGAATAAAGAGACATCAATTTATCAGTTTTGTAATTGTAATTGTAATTGTAAATCTTTATTGTCATTTCCTGAGTATTCGCATACTCAGAGGAAACAAAAAAACGTTTCTCAACCAGTGTCCATTCAGTTTTCGTTACAAAAATAAATAGCAATTAAAATTAAAATACATGTCATGAACAATTTAACCCTCTAATAACATTCAATAACATTCAACAGCCGTTCCGACCGGCAGCGGCACAACAGTGGCTCTGCTGCAGTGTGGGGGGTTTGTGCGCGATACTTGGCAGGGGGGAAAGTTCATTTAACAGTCTTATAGCCTGTGGGAAGAAGCTGAGGAGCATCCTGCTGGTTTTGCAGCTGATGCTCCTGTACCTCTTCCCAGATGGGAGGATGGTGAAAAAGTCATGCGATGGGTGGTAAGGGTCTTTGATGATGGAGATGGCTCTGTTGATGCATCTCTTCTTGTATATGTCCAGCAGGAAGGGGAGTGGAGCACCAATAATCCTGCTTGCGGTCTTCACTATCCTGTCCAGTTGGTGCCGTTCGTACGCCTTGCAGCTCCCGAACCAGGAAGTGATGCCGTATGTCAGTGTGCTCTCGACAGTCCCCCTGTAAAAAGTCCGTAGATGTGTGGTGGGGAGGCCTGCTTTCCGTAGTCTTCGGAGGGGGTGAAGTCGCTGCTGGGCTCTCTTGACCAGAGCTGTGGTGTTGGCCGTGGACGTCAGGTCATCAGACAGATGTAGTCCTAAGAACTTCATGCTGCTGACCCTTTCCACATCAGCTCCGTCGATGTGCAGAGGTGCATGGTGATGTTTCCCCGCCCTCCTGAAGTCAACCACCATCTCCTTAGTTTTTCCCACGTTAAGAATGAGGTTGTGGGATTTGCACCAACCTGTGAGCAGCTCCACCTCCATCCTGTACGCCGATTCATCGTTGTCACTGATGAGACCCACTACTGTTGTGTCATCAGCGAACTTGCTGATGAAGTTGTTATTGAGTCTGGCAGTACAGTCGTGTGTCAGCAGACTAAACAGAAGGGGGCTTAGGACACAGCCTTGGGGTGAGCCATTGCTCACGGCTCTGGTTTTTGATGTCCTACTGCCCACCCTGACTGTCTGCTGCCGCTGCGACAGGAAGTTCAGGACCCAGCTACATGTGCCAGCATCAACCCCCAACAGCTCCAACTTCTCCACCAGCTGCTGCGGGATGATTGTGTTGAAAGCGGAGCTGAAGTCTATGAAGAGGATCCTGGCATAGGTGTTTTTCCGATCGAGATGTGACAACACGAGGTTCAGTGTTGTTGAGACTGCGTCCTCTGTGGATCGGTTGGCTCTGTAGGCGAACTGCAGTGGGTCTAGGTCGGCAGGTAGACTGTTTTTGATGTGCTGCATAACTAGTCGCTCAAAACACTTCATTACAATGGGTGTTAGGGCCACTGGTCGAAAGTCGTTATGGCAGGCTGGGTTTGGTTTCTTCGGTACAGGGACGATGGTGGCACTCTTAAGACAATTCGGCACTACTGCCTGGCTGAGTGAGATGTTAAAAATGTCTGTGAAGACATCCTTCAGTTGCTCGGCACAGTCTCTTAGAACGCATCCAGGAATGTTGTCCGGCCCTGCAGCTTTGCGTGGATTGACGCTGGCGAAGGCCTTTTTAACTCTGGCTGCGGACAGCCTGAGCGACTGGTCACTGGGAAATGGCAGTGGTGCACGTGTCTGGGTGCTGTTTTTAACCTCAAACCGTGCGTAGAACTCGTTCAGTTCATCTGGTAGGGAGGGGTTGCTTTGGCATATCCGCATCGGGGGGGGCTTGTAGTCAGTGATGGTCTGAAATCCCTGCCACAAACGGCGTGTGTCTTTTTCATTTTCGAAGTGGCTATTGAAAAAGACACACGCCGCTTGTGGCAGGGATTTCAGACCATCACTGACTACAAGCCCCCCCCGATGCGGATATGCCAAAGCAACCCTTACATAGTTTGATCCATGTAATGAGGGTGGGAGCGGAGGGCACGTAATCCCTCATCGTAACTCCTCATAAAATACAGATCAAACTTCAAACTGGTAAGTTCTCGTTTAATCTTACTATTTTACTTCGAAGTCACGTGAGTGACTACGTGAAGATTTCAAAGCTTCTGTGATTTCAAACCGTGTAACAGCTTTATATCACTCGCTGCCGAAGCCTTTGAGGGAGGAAGCGTGTTATCATAATGAACCAATGAATCTGTTTATAGAAAAACAATGGTATTTTTACAATAACACTGAAGAAATTTAAATGCTCCCCTTGGCTAATTTAAAATATTTGCAGATTGGAATCTTTCCTGCAAATAAAAACAGGTTTTGTCAACAGTTTATAATAATTTATTTCTCTGAACGTTTTACCCCCACTATTCTGGTGTAGCCAGGATGTGGTTTACAGGCACGTCCATTCTTTTGCCGTTGACGTGGAAGCTTCTCCTGTGGGATGACAACTTTATACATGTTAGTTTTATCCCAGGAGCTTTAACCTGCTTGAGCCATTTCAAAAAAGGCTTGTTACCCGACCACAAGGTGTTTTGTGACCAACCCACAAGGCTTTTCATCTCCCTCGCATAATTAGGTTGTGTCTATGTAAGGTAATAGGGTCTTGGCACATACCGTGTTTCCTGGCGGGTAAGCCCGGGTTTTATGACTGGATAAGGTGTTCCTGGTCTGGTTTGACCATTCCCTGGACAAATGATAGAGATCTGGTCTGAAGCTGTAAGCATGGTGTCCAGTTGAAAATAGGAGTAGTGACTGGACCCTCTGTGCTGCTCCATGTGCCTTCAACATATGTTTTTAGTGCATAGACGGTTCAGGTTTAGGGCTCTGGCTGGTGGGTATCCCCCTGAAGTATGGTTAACCACTGTGACATCCCATATATAGGTGTACCTGGTCTAGGGGTTTAGAGTTTTAATACCCTTCAAATTTACCACCAGCCAGTGACCCCATGGCCTGTTGTCCTGTAGCTGTTTTGAAAAAGAACAGGCAGGGCAATTCTAGCTGTGTTGATGGCACTGTAGCCGAATCCTTCATCATGATGAAGGTTCTCCAGGAATTCCAGTTCGTAGTACCTGTATCGGATGAGTAGGTTTTCCCTGTATCCTTGCAGTACTTCTCTTGATGCTGGACAAGTGTTGTAGTCCAGTGGATGTTCAAAAGGATGCTGACATGGTGTCGATTGTTCAGTATAACAATCCCAGTCCCAGAGGCTTGCGCAGAATCTGCAGCTCAGGAGCTTATTTTCTCATGGCACAGTTGATTTGTGCCCGGCTACGATTATTAATAATTCTGGGTACTGGAAAACACCATCCAAGTTTCAACAGCCATGTCATGGCGTGAAGTGAAACAAGGGCTGCGTAAGTCCGTCAGGTACTATCAAATACCTGAAGCAGAATCCTTTTGTACTGTGCGTTGTTCTCGATTGGTGAGGCAGAAGGGAAAAAATACATAGAATTAATTTCACCAATGCAGCGTGAACGCATTTGTCTATCAATATTATAAATACATTCTTGAATGACAACATGACCTATAGGTCAGAAAAGTTAATATATATAGCTGACGATCTTTCTGCTGGAACTATCTGTCCCAGAGAAATTTTTTTAATGAGGATTCCACTGCCCCAGGGTCTGGTTTCCCCCCGCGACATACATAGGACATCCCCGAACACCTGGTGATATAGCGTTAATGCAAATAATCGATATCAGTTTCACATTCCATTTTAATTGTCATTGTCAGTGTACAGTACAGCGACAATGAAATGCATTAATATCTGTTGCATCATATAGCTTAATAGTTTTGTTAACTTTATATGAAAACATCTAATTGATGTAGTCCTTAATATTATGTGACCTGGTGTCTGTCACTGTATTTTGCTTACCGCCCAGGTAAGTTGTTGATAGTCAAATACATCTATGGATATACCATTGCCAAATTGGTTTGACCAACTTCTCATATGATACCGACTTTATGCTGCCATATGGTTAATATAGGCCACCTCCATAGTGTAGTCTATTTATACCCATACATGCAAGTGCTTTAAAACTCATAAAATTCACCCGAACATTTTTTAGATAATTAATGCCCAGTATAAGTGGTAACCCCACCACTGTCTTTCTGATATTACTTCAGTGGGTAACTTCATGAGATGCTCAATGACAACCTATATGTTGTTTTTGATACTAACATCTGAATGATGTAGACAGAAATGGTACCATTTTTTCCCAATTACTCTGTTATTTGTCGAGTAGTTGGCAGTTTGACCATTAATTTGTGCTTGTTTGTGCCAATTCAACTATGTTGTCTCTTGGCATCCTTATAGTTACGTGGACTGAATTAATATGAAAGCCAAGATAGTCCAAGAAAGCGCTCTATATGCTGGTAGGAACCAGACCCACCTACCTCCATGGTTATTGGCGGTTTTGTGTTTTCTGTTTTCTGAGTGCTTTTGTTCTGAGGACGTGCTGGCGACGTTGGGGGGAGGCGCATTTTCCAGGGGGTCCGCGGCGGGCCCTGATCTAAAAGATCTTTGGGGATAGTGCGGCCCCAAGCGTTCACCAGTCCCATATTCTAGACATTGACTGGTGGATGCCGTGAGGTGCTGCTGTTTGGGTATCGAAAGTCGTGGTTTGCTCGTCCCTTGGCCTGCCCTCATGATGCCGAAGGTTTTTGATGCCTCTTCGATCTCCTTCAGCTTTTTGTTCAGATCTCTCCCAAATAGCAGTGAGTCTGCCTCCGCTGCTGGGCTTTGCTCAAGCCTGCATCTTTGAGATTGAGGGCAGGTGTTGTATTTCCCTTCAGAGATTGTTTAGTTCGAATCGTGGTACACCTTAATACCAGCACTTTCTGGTGGCATGTGTTGATCTCGTTATCTCCACAGAACGAGCATAGGCTGTGATAGCTGACATCAGGAGCCTTCGGATCCGCTGTAGCTTGAGTTTATATGCCCGCATAAGGCCCCCACAACTTCCAGATTTTGCTGTTTTAGGCTTATTCCCCTTAAGGGCCTCACAGTTCTCTGGTGCTGTATATTCTTGCTGGCTGCCATTGTTTTGGCTCCGGCGGTGCTCCAGCCTGTGGGGTTGCTACGAAGCGGTCCACCACACCCAACAGCTGTTCCTGATCCTGCACCTCATGCATACTCCCGATTTTGTCCGCCTGCCCCATTTGCAGACCAGCCCTGCCCTGGTCACCAATGCTAGCCTTCTGCTCCAACCCGTGGTATGAGGGTAGCAAAGGGCAGTGCCTGATACGACACTATGGAGGAGGTGCCTGTCCTGTCTCGCCGGGAGCGCTGCTGTTCCCGGTGGACCTTCTCCTCTAGGAGCTGCTAAGTGCAGCTCAGGCGGCTGTCTCTCTCTGCTTTGGTAGAGACATGTCCCCCTCCGACGAATCGGAGGCCACCGCCCGTTTGGCTTCCTGGCCGCTTTCTCAGTCCGCCGTGCAGGCTCTGGCGAGACTGGCTTGGCTCGGTCTCACGGACAGCGAAAAACGCTCTGCGAGCGACGCTGCCGCCGTTTGCTGCCCCGCTGGTAGAGTTGGAGCGGGGCAGTTCTCTTTGCGAGTTTTTGCGTTGTGTTCATGAAATCTATAATAAAACACAACTGCAAACTCACCTTTCCAATGCCCAAGACCTGGACAGTACTCGAGAGCGAGCGAGGACTGAGGGGGACCCCAACGCAGTGCTAGCGCCGTCTTCCTGCGCTCTCTCGATGTCGCCCCTGTGGAGAGTTACCGGCACCGGCACAGCTCCCATCCATGGTCCGCCGGCGCTCTCTCTCCCTGGTAGCGTCTTTCCTCCCCTCCCGCGAACGGAAAACTCCTCCGGAGTCCAAGGGGGCCGCTTGCACGCCCTGCGGGGAACAAGCAGACGCAAAGGGGCTGTAACAGTAAAGGTAAGTACTTACCTAAACTTAGATTTTCTCGTTTCTTCGGGACCCCTGTCTCCCGCCTGCCGCTTTGCATGCTGAAACGTAATGCCGCAATGCGTCCTGGGGCGGGCTTCTTCACGTAGTCACTCACGTGACTCCGAAGTAAAATTGACTTTGGAGAAGCTAATAAACTTGTTAGCAAGTTAGTATATACTTAGTCATACAGCAGCAAAACAGGATATTCAGTCCAACACATCTGTGCCGACCAAAATGCCCCATCTAAGCTAGTTCCATTTGTCCTTATTTGTTTGTTTTTTTTGAAAATATTTTTTATTGGAGATAGGTACATAATCTATTACATCATTACTGTCTTACATTTTTAAATTGATAATATTGTCAGTTATTATTACATTGTCTCCAATACTTTTTGCCTTTTTCTTCATTTTTTTTAAAACTAGATAGAACTAAAGAGATAGATGAAGTAGAGGAAGAAAAGAAAGGAAAGAAAAACAAAAACAAAAAAAAAAAAAAAAAAAAAAAAGGGGGAAAGAGATAGTTAAAGAAGAATGGAAAAATTTATTAAAAATAAAAAACATCGTTCGAGATATGTTCGTACATTTCAGAGTGTAGCATTTCATCCAATCTTTAGCCCGAGTGCTAGTCAGGTTCCTGTGCTGAACTATTCTGACCCTTTAAGTAATCAATAAAAGGAGACCATGTTCCAACGAATAATTCCTGTTTGTCCAACAGGGAAAATCTGATTCTTTCCACGTTTAAGGTCTCCGTCATTTCTATAATCCACATTTTGATTGTGGGGGCCGTAGGGCCTTTCCAAAATTTTAGAATTAATTTTTTTCCTGTTATTAAACTATAATCAATAAAGTTTCTTTGTGTTATTCTAAATGTTTGATTTAATTCTAATATTCCGAGTATTATTAATTTTGGATTTGGTTCCAATTGTGTGTTGGTTACTTTGGATATTATACTAAAAATATTTACCCAGAATTTTTTAATTTTTGTACAGTTTGCAAACATATGCGATAATGTAGCTTCTAAATGTTGACATTTATCACATATAGGTGAGATATGTTGAAAAATTTTATGTAATTTTGTTTTTGAATAATGTAACCTATGTATTACTTTAAATTGTATTAGAGAATGTCTGGCGTTTAGTGAACACTGATGTAGGTGTTGTAAACTTTCTTCCCAAGTGTCTTTCGTTATTACTTGATTTAATTCTTTTTCCCATGTTTGTCTGTGTAAGTCCGTCGAAGGAATGTCACTGTCTAATAAGATATTATATATATAAGATATTAATTTTTCTGTATTAGGATGTTTGTTCCAACATTCATCAAGAATTTCTGAGTTTCTAATTCGAAAATTTTGAGAATTCGATTTTACATAATCTCTAAGTTGAAGATATCTGAAATAATCATTTCCTCGAAGTCCATAAGTCTGTTGCAACTCCTGAAATGTCAGAAAGGTGCCTTCCTTGTAAAGTTGTCCCATATTTTTAATTCCATAATTCTTCCATTGTGTAAAACCCCCGTCTAACCATGAAGGCTTAAACAAAGGATTATTCACAATTGGAAGAAAAAGTGATAAGTTATCTAATTTTAATGTCTTTTTTAATTGTTTCCAAATTCTTATAGCACTAAATATTATAGGGTTTTCCCTATAAATTTTTTTGTTTAATTTAGACGTAGCAAATAATATCGAACCAATATCAAAAGGTAGACAATCTTCCTTTTCCATTTTTAACCAGTCTGGTTGCTGGTCTATTTCTTCCAACCAGAAATTCATAGAAATACAGCAAACAAAAAAAATCCAAAGAACTTGTTATTAAATCAAATCCTGAACTTTCATAACTTGTTTAAAAATATAAGACATCAGTTTCTGTGTACAACATATCTTGCAGCATATGAAATATTGGTGTATAATTGACTTTGGAGAAGCTAATAAACTTGTTAGCAAGTTAGTATATACTTAGTCATACAGCAGCAAAACAGGATATTCAGTCCAACACATCTGTGCCGACCAAAATGCCCCATCTAAGCTAGTTCCATTTGTCCTTATTTGGCCCACATCACTCTACCCCTTATCCACATACCTGTCAAATGTTGTTTTTTATTAAATTACATTATTGTACCTGCCTCAACTCTGGCAGCTCGTTCCATATACCCACCACTCATCCAAGTTAAAAAGTTGCTCCTCTGTTTCCTATTAAATCTTTTTCTTCTCACCTGAAGCTCCCAGCTGCCTTGCCCTTCACGCTAACTGGAACATGCATGCTTTGAACACGCCCTACCACTTTTAAAACCATCCCACTTTCTAGACATCCTTATCCTCCTCCAATCAACTTGAGCAAGTTCCTGTCTCATTCTATCAAAGTTGCCCCAATTCAGAATTTTACCTGATGCCTCCTCTCCCCGTCCTTATCCATAACTATTTCCTAGCTAATAGTTTGCTTGTGGTTGCTGTTCCCAAAAGGCTCGCCCACCAATTTCCTAAGAGTAGGTCAAGCATTGCCCTGTTCCTGAAATGGCCCTTTACATATTGCCTAAGGAATCGTTCCTGAAAGACATTTGATAAATTCCAGCTCATCTAAGGCCTTGGTGCTTTCGCAGTCGCAGTCAATATTGGGAACATTAAAATCCCCTCTTATTATAGCTGCCTGACAATCTGCTAGCATATTTATTCCAAAGGGGCATGCCTGTCAGAGTGAAATGGCCCCAGGTATTTGTGCACTCTCTACGTATCCCTTCCCTGGTTGTAACCCATTAATATTCTGCTCCTATCCCAAGATTCACCACCTCATTGTAACTCCCATCTATGACATATTCAGTCTTCTGGGTGGCCCAGAGGTCGCCCGGGTGCTGCTGCAGTTCCACAACATGGTCTGGAAGTGGCTGCAGCTGGAAGCATCTCTTACAGTTGTGGTCCTCAAGGCCACTGGAAGTCTTGCTGAATTTCCACATCCTAAAGGAGAAACATATTGCTGCCTTAACTGCCATCTTCACTGCACCAGACCAGGGAAGATTAATGCAAGAAAAAAGACTGTATCCTGCTGTACCCCTTTATGCTAAATCCTGTTGATGCAAAGCCTCACATTTACCCTCCACATAGCCTCACCCCACACGGCTGCTTCACTAGTGTCTGCCTTCCTTTCTATACACCCATAAGGAGCTGTCACTCCAGGATGCTCACCGCTTTCAGCTGCAGAACTGAATCTGCCCTTATGTACTTGGTGACAATGAGTCCTGCTATTCTGTTCCTGTTTTCAGTTGCTCACTGAATAGGATTCTGATTAAATAATTAGAGAAATATATTGCTATAAAAAGGAATTCAAATTATTTAAAAACAATTATCTTTAATAAAGTTTACACATAGTAATAAATCATATTTAATTTGTAATCATGATTTTTTTGAAAGTTTGGACCATAAAGATTTCATTTTACAAGAACTGATGGAAACCAATGAGTGGACTTTTAATAAAAAGTACACTTGTGGCGCCATCTTGTGGTCGGGCCACTGGTTAATCGAACCTGCGTTCATCGTGCGGTAAGAGGCACGTGACTGAGGGGCGGGCGGGGGTTGGAAATGAAGTGGAGGGAGTGCCCTGCTGCAATGACACGCAGTTACTCTGGGCTCAGCAACACTACTATTGTTTTGGAATTAGTTTTTGTTTAATAAAGCTTGTCCTTGAGTTAACACGTGTGGCTCACTTTATTACGCTGTATGAGTGACCTCGACGTTTTCCAAACTGCATTTGTATCACACAATGGAAGCAGCTAACAGCCCACCCGGTGCAGTCGCCCTCCCTCCGGCTCAGCAGAACGCCGTTGCGGTTAAATTGCCCGTGTTTTGGACGTTGCAGACGCACGTATGGTTGGAGCAGGCCAAGGCTCTATTTCATATTCGGCACATTACTGCTGACAACACAAAATATTATTACATGGCCGGGGCCTTGGATAATGACACGGCTGGTCGTCTCGTTCATTAACTTCGCCAGCCGCAAGTACGGCGGACACTTTCAGGCTGAGCAAGCGCGAGCGAGTGGGCTGCGAGGATTCTGAACATGGGTGGTCTCAGTGATCACAAGCCGTTGGATCTGATGTGTGAAACGCTCACCTTGATGGACGGTCATCAGCAAAGATCCTAGAGGAGCAAGATAGACCACTCCTTCGAAATCCAATGGACTGGCGTGTAGTACGTGACGGAACGTCACGGCCGCCATTTCTTAATGCGACATGCGACTTCCGGTATGCCACCCGCTGTGATCCAAAGCAAAGATTATAGAGCTCCGCTATAATCTTTGATCCAAAGCAAAGATCCTCGAGTATCTTGTAGCGGGAACAGCCCCCTCCTTTGCGTAGTTTCCCTTGCATTGTATTGCTTTAACACACACTGCACAAAATTAAATTTAACGTATACATATTTTATATATTTATATGAATGTGTGTCTGTGTGTGAGAGGCAAGTTAGAGATAATTAAGTTTATTCTCATGGATCAGAAGCAACTTTGATTTAAATAATCACTATTAATTTATTTGTCTTGTAAGATGATATACATAAACCATAAAGGCAATTATATATATAATTATATAGTAATAATATATATATGCATATATATATATTTATACACACATATATATATACACATACATATATACACACATACATATATACACATACATACATACGTATACACATACATATGCACATACAAATACACGCATACATATGGATACATTTATATGCATACATAGCCACATATAAACATATATACATACATATATACACACATATACATATACATGCATATATACACATACATGCATATATATATACATACATATATATTTATACATATGATTAACATGTAGAGGAACCAACGAGAGATCAGGCTATTTTAGTAAGGGTATTGAGTAATGAGGAAGGGTTAGATAGCAATCTTGTTGTACGTGCCCCCTTGGGCAAGAGTGACCATAATATGGTTGAGTTCTTCATTAGGCAGGCAGGCAGTGACTAGTGGGGTACCGAAAGGCTCAGTTCTGGGACCCAAAGCTAGGTTACAATATATATTAATGATCTGGATGAGGGAAGATTGAAGGCAATATTCTAAAAGGGTGCGGATGATATAAGCTGGGGGGCAGTTAAAGCTGCATGGATGAACTAGGAGACTGCAAGGTGACTTTGGCATAGGAATGAATGAATGGGGAAGGTTTGGCAGATCCAGTATAATGGGATAAATGTGAGGTTATCCATTTTGGTGGCAAAAACGTACAAATTAAGCAGACTATTATCTAAATGGCGGAGGACTAGGAAAAGGGGAGATGCAGAGCGAGACCTGGGTGCTCATGGAACAAAAATCATTTTGAAAGTAGGCAGTGTTTAAGAGGGAACTGCAGATGCTGGAGAATCGAAGGTTACACAGAAAAGCTGGAGAAACTCAGCGGGTGCAGCAGAAAACAGGTGAGGATCGAAGGAAATAGGCAACGTTTCCCAACGAAACCCTTCTTCAGACTGATCATAAACCCCGAAATCAGAGGATTGGTGGGGGTGGGGGTGGGTGGGGACAAGAAATAAAAAATAATTTGGAGGAAATAGCCGGGGAGGCTGGAGGGTCAAAGGAGTTGGAGGGTGGGAGGAAAGCAGGGGAGCCAAGGAAGGGGAGGAGACAGCAAGGGTAAAGAATGGATTAAAGGCCGATAAATCCCCCGGGGTGCAGATAGGCCAAATCCAGAATATTAGGGCTGTAGCTCCAATTAGTGGATGCTTAATCTTTCAAAACTGTGGATTCTGGAGTAGACCCAGGAGCAGAGAGGTCGGTAGCACTACGTAACCCCACTTTTAAGTGCTGAGACACGGGAGGTCAGCTAGGTTATTGCGGAATTACGGAGGTGTTCGTCTAACACGGTATCGGAACCTCCGCTTCAGTTCTTAAAGATATAGATCTGCTGACATCTTAGCAGTGGACCTTTAGATGAAGTCAGAAGAGATGCAGGTAAACCTCTGTCGCAATCTGGAACCTCTCTGATCGCACCTGGAACGATTGCTTGGGTCCCTGTCAGGGACCCAAGCAATCGTTCCAGGTGCGACTGAGGTTTACCTGCAATGCTTTCAACAATCTATTGCGTAAGAGATTAGTATCAGCAACTATAAGTACACTGCAGCTTGGGGGTTCAGCGATCGATTCGGATAGAGAACTCCGCTCGCAACAGCAAGCAAAGAGTAGGAGTCCCGGTCCTTTTCACTTCAACTGGCAGTTAGTGACTCCGGGGTCCGCAAGGAAAACAGTCCTGGGACTCCTCCTATGGCCACATATATTTATGATCTGGAATTGGAGGAATTGCAGGCTACTTCCAAGTTTGGGGATCTGCACCCCGGGGGGGCATGAACATCGACTGTGAGGAATTGCTAGAGACCTTGCTGTCTGACCCCTTCCTCAGCTCTGCTGTCTCCTCCCAAATCCAGCCTTTCCTCCCATGCCTGCAATGTTCCGGCTACTCCTCCTTTTCCCTTTCTTGTGGCCAAAAACACCCCCCAAAGAGTGATCAGTCTGAAGAGGTCTTTCGGCCGGCCTAGAAAAGGGCCTATTTCGATCGCTCCATAGATGCTGCTCACCCATTTGAGTTTCTCCAGCTTTTCTGTGTAACCATTGAAAGTAGGCATGCAGGTGCAGCAGGCAGTGAAGAAAGCGAATGGTATGTTAGCTTTCATAGCAAAAGGATTTGAGTATAGGAGCAGGGAGGTTCTACTGCAGTTGTACAGGGTCTTGGTGAGACCACACCTGGAGTATTGCGTACAGTTTTGGTCTCCAAATCTGAGGAAGGACATTATTTCCATAGAGGGAGTGCAGAGAAGGTTCACCAGACTGATTCCTGGGATGTCAGGACTGTCTTATGAAGAAAGACTGGATAGACTTGGTTTATACTCTCTAGAATTTAGGAGATTGAGAGGGGATCTTATAGAAACTTACAAAATTCTTAAGGGGTTGGACAGGCTAGATGCAGGAAGATTGCTCCCGATGTTGGGGAAGTCCAGGACAAGGGGTCACAGCTTAAGGATAAGGGGGAAATCCTTTAAAACCGAGATGAGAAGAACCCTTTTCACACAGAGAGTGGTGAATCTCTGGAACTCTCTGCCGCAGAGGGTAGTCGAGGACAGTTCATTGGCTATATTTAAGAGGGAGTTAGATGTGGCCCTTGTGGCTAAGGGGATCAGAGGGTATGGAGAGAAGGCAGGTACGGGATACTGAGTTGGATGATCAGCCATGATCATATTGAATGGCGTTGCAGGCTCGAAGGGCCGAATGGCCTACTCCTGCACCTAATTTCTATGTTTCTATGTTTCTATTATTTTCCAACGATCAATAGATTTACGATCACTTCCTGTGGATTGGAGGATAGCTAATGCTATCCCACTTTTCAAGAAAGGAGCGAGAGAGAAAACGGGGAATTACAGACCAGTTAGCCTGACTTTGGTGGTGTGAAAGATGCTGGAGTCAATTATTAAAGATGTAATAATGGGGCATTTGGATAGCAGTAAAAGGATTAGTCCAAGTCAACATGGATTTATGATTTTACAATGCATTTAAGCCTCTCCCATTTTTATGAGATGCATTCCTGGAATATGTAGGAAGTTTATTGTAACCTAGTGCTACTTGCCTGAACAATGGATGATATATCACTTAAATGCAATTGTTTTCAGTTGTGTGGAGAGACCTGTATATTGAAAATGCGTTTTGCCTTAAATGTCAATTTACCTTAAATGTAGAAGAGCTTATTAAAATCTTCTTACAAAGACCATTAAGTATTTTCTTTCTATCCTCTTTTGGACCCAAGGCATAGCAGAGCTGCCAACTCTCACGAAGAGGTAAGGGAGGGAGAGATGGAAGGGAGGGAGAGAGGGAAGGGAGGGAGGGAGGGAGAAGAGAGAGAGAGAGGGAGAGAGAGAGAGAGAGAGAGAGAGAGAGAGAGAGAGAGAGGGGAGCGAGAGATCGAGAGGAGGGGAGAGAGAGATCGAGAGAAGAGAGAGGGAGAAGGGGAGGAGAGGGGGGAGAAGGGGGGAGGGAGAAGGGGGAGAAGGGGAGAGAGGGAGCAGAGGGAGAAGGGGGGAGGGAGAAGGGGGAGAGGGAGAAGGGGGGAAGAGGGAGAGGGAGAGTGGAACGATAGCACATTATAACGCGCAGCCGTCCCATTCCGACCAAAGATTATAGAGCAGAGCTCCACTAGTATCTTTGATTGCGGCCGCCGCCACCGAACCCCCCGACCCACCATTGCACCCAAAGATGATAGAGCAGAGTTATATAATATTTGATTGCACCCTTCTTCACGGCGGGCTTGTGATCTTTGCTTGTGATGTCTTGACAATTCGAGGGATATAATGGGTAACAGCCGCCCATTCTCGGACTTGAATCTGAGCTCGAAAAATCTCCTGGTCACTGGACCTAATGTGTCCGCGGGCCATATTGTGGAGACCAATCCCTTACAAGAACAAAACCAAAAACGTACAGAAGTGTTAAAATTGTCTTTATTATTATGGTGAGTAAAGAACTATTAAAAATAAGTCTAATAACTTTCTAATGTACCGACAAACCCAGTTTCCCAATGGCCGTTGATGGGAGAACAGAAAATAACATTTTCACGACAGAATATCGACTGAAAATAATAATAATATTTTCTCACCTTTCTTTTTTTATTGGGGAACCTAAAGAATGACAGGTCGGGTCGTTTAGATTTACGATTAGAATACTTGATAGCAGAGCAGTGAGATGAAATTTAGATAAGGGCGCCATGACAGTGTGGGGGAAGCCCAATAAAATGCTCAATAAAATGGCGTCGACGATCACACACGTCATACTACGCGTTTTTCGAGGAGTGGTCTATCTTGCTCCTCTAGGATCTTGTGACAGCCAAACAGCAGGGGGCCTTCTATCGGTCGGGAGTCGGCAAGGCCGCAATGCAACGCAGCCCGCGGCCATTTCCTGTGTCGGTTGAGGGTTCCATCGGAAGGCAGGTTTCCAGCTGGGTTGAGGTAGGTGGTGTTACTACCACCAACGCTGGGGTCCTGCAGCCCACCAATGCCGCCCACCCTGCTTGTATCTGGGAAATGCTGCAGCCCAACAAAGCGGCCCACCCTGCTTGTATCTGGGAAATGCTGTGGCCGGCCGCCAGTACTGGTTGCCACGGTCGGCCAGAAGAATCGCCTCTACGCCTGGGACCATCATTCGAGGCAGCGGTTTCTGGTTGACAAGGGTGCGGAGGTCAGATGAAAACCAATGTATTAACAGCATTCTTTACCACTATCCATCTGTGACACCACTTTCAGAGAACTATATACTCGTACTGCATGAGTGCTCTGCCCCACCACACACCATAGAGCCCTACCATTGTGACGGTCCTGTCCTGCTTGAATTCTCCAAAATACAACACTTATATGCACTAAGCTCCATTAGCCATTCTTTATCCCATTTTCCCAGCTGAGCAAGATCCTGCTGTAATTTATCATAACCAGCGTCACTGCCTACAATACTACCTACTTCAGTGTCATCTGAAAGCTTACTAATCAGCCGTGTACATTCTTAACTATCTACAAAAGCATGATTACTAAGTTTGCAAATGACATGTATCCTGTGTTTGCAGAGGAAAATATCTGGGGGAAGGGAAGAGAAGATGTGGGTTGAGTGGGAAGAAAAGGGTGAACCAAGGAGTTGCAGAGGGAGCGGTCTCTGCGGGAAGGGGAAAAGAGTGGCGATGAGAAGATGTGACTGGCAGTGGGATGGCGGAAGTTTTGGAGAATGATATGCTGGAAGTGGAGGGGTGATAAGCAAGGACCATCCTTGCTCTATCTGGTGGGGAAGGGGAGGGGGCAGCAAGAGCTGAATTATCACATTCAGTGAAGCTAACCAAGCAAAATAAAGGTGCTGAAAGACCTCATTCTGGTAATGGAGGAGGCCCAGGACAGAAAGGTCAGTATGGGAATGGGACAGGGAGATAACATGGTTAAGGAACATAGAAATTAGGTGCAGGAGTAGCATAGAAGCATAGAAATTAGGTGCAGGAGTAGGCCATTCGGCCCTTCGAGCCTGCACCGCCATTCAATATGATCATGGCTGATCATCCAACTCAGTATCCCGTACCTGCCTTCTCTCCATACCCCCTAATCCCCTTAGCCACAAGGGCCACATCTAACTCCCTCTTAAATATAGCCAATGAACTGGCCTCAACTACCCTCTGTGGCAGAGAGTTCCAGAGATTCACCACTCTCTGTGTGAAGTGAACATGGAGATGTAACCAGCCTCGGTGGACCAAATGCATGTATTTGACAAAAAGGTTGCCCAATCTAAGTTTGGTCTTGGTGAAGAAGTAAAGGAAGCCACATCAGGAGCACAGAATGTAGTAGAGGTTAGAGGAGGTGCATTTGACACCTCGTCTCACCTGGAAGGACTTTGGGATTCCTGGACGGATGTGAGGACGTATAGGGATCAGCGTTACATTTCCTCTGGTTTCTGGAAAAAGTACCTGGGGAGGGAGGTGGTGGTTTGGGTGGGTCATCACCGCTGCTGATTTCACTTCCACAACTCCAACCTTTGGGTCTCAGTCCCAAAATCGACAGATTGGACTGGCTTGGCTAACCCATTGTTTCTCACTGCTGCATTGAACCAAATACCTCGATTCCATCTCTCCCTAGATTCCCTCTTCGAGATCAAGCCCTTGAGTCCTGGCAACAACCTCATAAATCTTCTCTGGACTCATCCTGCCCTGGTTAGACTTCACAATGCAAACCTGCATTAAGCTCCATTAGCCATTCTTCAGCCCACATGCCCAGCTGATCAACATCCTGCTGTCATTTGGGTGGGAAAGGATGAGTGAACCAAAGGGTTGAGGGGGGAGCAGTCTGTGTGTAGAGATGCAGGATGGGAAGTTGTAAAGGCTGGTGGAATGAAAAGCAAAGGACCAGGACAAGGTGAGCTGTATGCTTATTCCGTCTGTGGCATGGGGAGAGGGAGCGAGAACTGAATTGCAGGTTATACAAGACTAAGTGGGACCTGTTGGGTAGTGGGGGGGGGGGGGGGACTTTCTGTTGTGCTTGTACTATTTGTTATTTGTTCGTCACACACACCCTCACCCCTCTCTCTCTCTCTCTCATCTCTCTCTCTCTCTCTCTCTCTCTCTCTCTCTCTCTCTCTCTCTCTCTCTCTCTCTCTCTCTCTCTCTCTCTCTCTCTCTCTCTCTCTCTCTCTCTCTCTCTCTCTCTCTCTCTCTCTCTCTTTCTCTTTCTCTTTCTCTTTCTCTTTCTCTCCCCCCCCCCCCCCCCCCCCCCCCCCCAGCCAATTGGACAAAAACACTTTGTAAAGCAACAAAACACATTTGCTGAAAGCCCTTTACAAAGCCAACGTAATTGGGCAAACAATTTGCAAACAACAAAGACATTTGCTGAAAACCACATCCCAGGGACTCACCGTGGAGTAGACGTGCGTTCAGTGTTATTCGCAGCTCAGAGAGCCATGACCCTCTTACTTCCTCCATCTGGCAGAGACTGAGTGAGCCACGACACTTCCTGGTTTTATAGTCCCTCCCCCCTGCCGCCAGTGGGGGCAGCAGAGAGAATGGCGAAATGTTTAAAAACATTATATTTCTGATTTTTCATCGATGGGAAAAATCCACCGGTCCAGTCTGGAGGAAGGGGGCTCTGATCGATGTGGCCAAAAATGACGGCCATAGGTGGCGGCGTTCTCTCGGAAATCACATTGCAGTGAGTCAAAAGCGGTCAAGTTCTTACTTTTAGTAATTTAGATACGGAGGAAGTATAGGAACAGGTATTACATCTCTTGCAGTCGCAGGGGAAATAACCTGGGAGGGGATGGTTTGGCTGGGAACGAAGGAGTGTGGAGGGAGCAGTCTCTGTGGATAAGGGTGGCAAGAGGTGACTGGTAGTGGTGATGTAGGTGGCTGAAATGACAGATGTGGAGGCAGGTGGTATGAAAGGTGAGCAGGGTAACTCTATCCTTGTTCCTTTAGGGAGAGGGGGAATGAGAGAAGAACTCCAGGACATGGGAGATACAGGTGAAGGATCCATATATATGTACGACAGCAGGGGAAACCATGTTTGCTAAAGAAAGAGGACATCCTCGAGTGGAAAGCCTCATCTTGAGAGCAGATGCTACAGAGATGGTGAAATTGAGCGTAGGGGATGGCATCGTTGCTAGGGGCAGGGTGGGATGGATGTATAGTCAGTGGGAGTAATTGTGCGTGTACAGTAGTTGATGTCTGTCAATAATCTGTCCCTTGTAATGGAGACGGAGAGATCAAGAAAGGGGAGAGCGATGTCAGAGATGTTCCAAGTGAATTTGGGCACAGGCAGGGTGGAAGTTACTGGAAAAGTGAATGAAATCAGCAAGTTGTGTATGGGTGTAGGAGGCAGGCAGGCAGCCCTGATACAGTGGTAAAAGAGTGGAGTGGTAGTGTATGTTTGGAATAAGGACTGTTGGATTATAATCAATGAAAAGAAATGCATTGCTGGGGTCAAGGTGCTGCCCATGGTTAAACCTTTCACTTGAAGAAAGTAAAAGGAGTCAAAAGGAAAGATGTTGAGCGCAGGACAAGTTCCACTAGGTGGAGGAGAATGTTAACAGAGGAGAACTGAATGGGTCTCTGGAGGAGGAACCCGAGTGAGGGCTCCAACACCTTCCTAGTGGGGAATAGAATTATAAAGGAACGGAAAGTCCATGGTGAAGATGAGGGAATGGGGGCCTAGGAATTGAAAGTTATTGATGTGTGGAAGAGTGTGAGAGGTATCTCAAATGTAGGCCAGAAGGGAGGGGGCAGGGGAGAGGGGGGATTTGGAAAGGAGATAGGAAGGAGCAGTACAGGGCTGAGGAACTACAAGGTTGGAATCTGTGCAGGGGAGATTCCCCAATGCAATGACACCCAAATCACCTCTTCCTCCCAGGTAGTTTCTCCTGTGACCGCAGGTGGTGCTATACCCCTCACTCACGTCCATCCAGGGACATCAGGATGCCCTTCCAGTGGAGATTATATTATAATCCAGTTCCACATTATATTATAATCTTTAAAGTATAAGATTATATAGGGTTTGGACATGCTAGAGTCAGGAAACATGTTCCTGATGTTTGGGAAGTCCAGAACCATGGGCCACACTTTCTTCTTCTTCTTTCTACAGCCTAAAGTTGTAGGACAACTTGTTCTATTTGATCTTCTGGTTGTACACTTCGAGTTGATTGCATTAATCAAAACAGGACGGACCACGTGAAGGTTGCAATCTTCCACCCCGGGCCACGCTTTAAGAATGAGGAGTAAGCCATTTAGAACGAGATGAGGAAACACATTTTAACACAGAGAGTTGTGATTGTCTGGAATTCTCTGCCTCAGAGGATGGTGGAGGCCAGTTCTCAGGATACTTTCAAGAGAGAGCTTGGTAGGGCTCTTAAAGATAGCGGAGTCAGGGGATATGGAGAGAAGGCAGGAACGGGGTACTGATTGGGGATGATCAGCCATGATCACATAGGATGGACGTGAGTGAGGGGTATAGCACCACCTGTGGTCGCAGGAGAAACTACCTGGGCGGAAGAGGTGATTTGGGTGTCATTGCCTTGGGCAATCTCCCCTGGCTCGAAGGGCTGAATGGCCTTCTCCTGCACCTATTGTCTATTTGATATTGTCTATTGAGGCAGGGTCTCACTCGCACGTCCTCCAACCCCATCCATCACACTCAGCCTCCCGATGCAGTCTCCTACCGTCGGCAAGAACAAGTGCAGATGAGGCGACTGATCCACCAAATACATGCACTCAGTCGACCAAGTCTTGCCAGATGTCCTCGGTGCTAGGCTCTTTGAACCCCCTCTTCATTGAGTGACCGTCCACTCCTAGGCCACCTCCATCAATAAGAGTGAGGCCACACACAAAATTGGAAGAACACCTTATATTCCACTTGGGTATTTTACAACCCAACAGCATGCACATTGAATCCTCCCATTTAGCTAAATGTGGATGCACACATTTCAGAATGAAAGGGACAACGTTTAAGATTACGGGATGGAATACCTGCAAATGATTGAACAGTTCATTTCCCGATGAGCACAAATGCAACCCAGGTATCACTGGTTACTCTCGCACTTCCTACATTGCAACATAGAAAATAGGTGCAGGAGAAGAGGCCATTCGGCCCTTTGAGCCTGCACCGCCATTCAATATGATCATGGCTGATCATCCAACTCAGTATCCTGTACCTGCCTTCTCTCCATACCCCCTGATCCCTTTAACCACAAGGACCACATTTAACTCCCTCTTAAATATAGCCAATGAACTGGACTCAACTACCATCTGTGGCAGAGAATTCCAGAGATTCACCACTCTCTGTGTGAAAAATGTTTCTTTCATCTCGGTCCTAAAAGATTTCCCCTTATCCTTAAACTGTGATCCCTTGTTCTGGACTTCCCCAACATCGGGAACAATCTTCCTGCATCTAGCCTGTCCAGCCCCTTAAGAATTTTGTAAGTTTCTATAAGATCCCCCCTCAATCTTCTAAATTCTAGCAAGTACAAGCCTAGTCTATCCAGTCTTTCTTCATATGAAAGTCCTGACATCCCAGGAATCAGTCTGGTGAACCTTCTCTGTATTCCCTCTATGGCAAGAATGTCTTTCCTCAGATTAGGAGACCAAAACTGTAAAGAAGTCTCAACAACACTTTGTCTTAACTGTAGTTTTATTAACTGTTCACATTATTACTATCTTAGCTGTACGTGGTCTGTCACCGTAGCTAGAGAGAGGGACACCAGGGAGGGAGCATGCAATTATACACCTAATAAGGGGAGTGGTTAAGGGTAGTGAGGTCACTATGTTAAAGGCACATGCACTAGCCATCTACATCCTTTCTCTTCAAACAAAGCAATATAATGGTGACTGAGCGACCACGTCTCATGCGCTACAAGCAGGCATATAATGATTACAAAGCTAAACGAAATCCCCATATCGGACAGGCGGCTTGACCAGCCTGCCAGACCGGGTGCGATGCTCGCCACCTCCTCCCCCTGCAGGAACAAGAGCGGCCGGAGCCGGGGCAGGTGAGCGAACTGGGGAAACAGGGGGAGAAGCGGCAGGCGAAGATACTGGAGCGGGCAACGACACAGCCGCCGGCGGGGAGGAGGGAGAACGAGCGGGCTGGGAGGAGGAGACGGTGGCTTAATCAACGGTGAAGGGAGGGATCGAGACAACCGCGGAACGGCAGGAGCTGAATCGGACAGGGGAGGGGAGAAGGGAGCAGCAGGCGGAGGAGGGGGCTCGTTAACGAGCAGCAGATGCTGGCGGGAGCGGCGGTAGATGACGCCGTTGTGGTTAACCAGGTAAGACCGTGGCGAGCCGGCATCGCCGACCACCGTGGCGAGCTTGGAGTGGCCAGAGGCAGTCTGCATCCGGACGATCTGGCCGGGAAACAGACGTGGCAGGGGGCGGCAGGAGTGGTCGTGGGAGCGCTTCTGCGAGTCGTGCTTGGCGTCAATACGCTCCTGGACAGTAGCGGGCGGGAGAACCGAGGGGGCAAGGGCTTGTTGGGCGACAGGGAGGGGGGGGCGAGTTCTGCGAGACAGCAGTCGTTGTGCCGGCGAACCCAGGGCAGGGTCGCGGGAGATGTTGCGGAGATTAAGCAGGGCCAGGTGGAAGTCCGACTTGGACAGCCGACAGTGCTCCAGCAAACCCTTAGCACTGCGGACGGCACGCTCCGCCAAGCCGTTGCTTTGCGGTTACTCAGGGCTGCTGGTAAAATGTTTAAAGTTCCACTGAGAAGCGAAACGCTGGAACTCGGCGCTGGTAAACTGGCTGCCGTTGTCAGATTGGAGGCGAGCAGGGGAGCCAAACGTGGCAAAGTGGCGACGCAGCCTCCCGATGACAGCCGAGGAGGAGAGAGAGTGGAGTTGGTCGACCTCATACCAGTTAGAATAGGAGTCGACGAGGACCAGGAAGTGTTTCCCACGCCACTCGAAAATGTCAGTAGCGACCGCCGTCCATGGGAGATCAGGGGCAGGTTGTTGCAGCAGCGGCTGACGTTGTTGATGTGGGGCCAGGCTGTTGCAAGAAGGGCAAGCAGAGACCCACTCCCGGATGTCGTTGGCCATGCCGGGCCAGTAGAACTGACCCTGGGCGCTGGACAGAGTGGCCTCGGCTCCAGGATGACTGTTGTGGGCAGACTTAAAATAGGTGGCCCGCAGAGCTACGGGCACCACGATCTTGTGCCCCTTGACCACCACGCCGTCGTGCAGGACGAGCTCATCGCGGACCAGGAAATACGGGACTACACTGGCCGGCAAGGAGGAGCGGCGTTCAGGCCAACCCTGGATGATGATGTCGGACAGTAGCTGCAGGGCAGGGTCCTTGGCAGTGTGGGAAATGAGGGACTGCATCTGCTTTGAAGGTACAAAGTTGACATTTAGTACCATTAGGTCCGACGACTCGTAAGGGTGGCGGGCAGAGGATGGCAGTGGTGCGCGGGACAGAGTGTCGGCCACGAACATGTCTTTGCCTTTTCGGTAAACGATGGTAAAAGTAAACCGTTGCAGCTGCAACATCATACGCTGCAACCTGGAGGAAGCAGCGTGGATCGGCTTGTTAAGAATGGTTACTAGCGGCTGGTGATCTGTTTCAATCGTGAAGGTATTGCCCAGAATGTAATCCTTGAACCTCGAGCAGGCAAACACCACAGCAAGGAGTTATTTTTCAATTTGTGCGTATCGCTGCTCAGCCGGGGTCATGGTGCGGGACGCGTAAGACACGGGCAGCTGCCGGCCGTCGTGGAGCTGCATGCAAGCGGCACCTAAACCAAACTTGGAAGCGTCGCAGGTGAGAACGATGGGGTGCTTCAGGTCAAAAAACTTGAGTGTGGGGGTGCTGATCAGCCGGGACTTCAGGACGTCAAAGGCGCGTTGGTGTTGCGGGAACCAATCCCAGGCAGTGTCCTTTTTGATGAGCTCCCTCAGGGGCGCGCTCAGCTCACTGAGGTCAGGGATAAACTTCCCCAGGTAGTTAACCATGCCCAGGAAACGCTGTAAAGCGGGCACATCGGTGGGAGGGGACATTCCAGAGACAGCAGCAGTTTTCTCCGGGTCGGGCTTCAGCCCCGAGGCGGTGAAGACGTGGCCCACGTAAGTGACTTCTTTAACGCGGAATCGGCATTTCTTCGGGTTCAGTTTCAGATTGATGTCCCGGGCCCGATCCAGGACCTTTCGGAGGTTCAGGTCGTGTTCAGCCACGTCCTTGCCATAGACCAGGATGTCGTCGACTATGATGGCACACGGCAGACCAGCGAACAGCTGCTCCATGGTCCGCTGGAACACCTCGCTGGCAGAGTTGATGCCGAATGGCATACGCAAAAATTGAAACCTTCCGAAAGGCGTGCTGAAGGTCGTCAGGTAGGAAGAACGTTCATCTAACGGTATCTGCCAGAAAGAGCTCTTGGCATCGAGGACGGAAAAGACAGTGGCCGGGCCAACCTGTGCAGCGACGTCCTCTACTGTGCGCATCGGGTAGTGCGGGCGCTTGATGGCCAGGTTCAGGTCCTTAGGGTTAATACAGATGCGAATCTCAGATTTGTCCTTCTTCGCCGCCACGACCATGGTGGAGACCCACCGGGTGGGCTCGCTCACCTCTTTCAGGATGCCCATGGAGACCATGTTCATTAACGCAGACTTCACCTTGTCCTTCATGGTGAAGGAGACGCGGTGTGGCGGGCGGATCACAGGCTCTACGCTGGAGTCAACAGCAATCTTGTAGCAGCTGGGCAGCTTGCCCAGCCTGTCATCGAAACGGTCAGGGTATTCACGGAGGGGGTCCATGAGGGTCTGCACCTGATGGATGTCACGGTGAAAGGAGACCAAACCGAGGTCCTGGCACGCTCGGGCGCCCAGCAGGGTCACGTTGTTGGAATCTAGCAGGTAGAAAGTGAGGGGCCGAGTGGCCTCCAGGACTTTGCAGTGCAGGGTTGTCTTTCCCACGGGAACGAGTACGGCTCCCCCATAGGCATGTAGGCGGGAGTGGGCAGCAGACACTTTCTCACCAGACCTTATCTGACGAAACAGGCTTGTTGACATAACATTCGTAAAAGCGCCTGTGTCTAACTTCGCTGAGAATGAAGTACCATTGACGGTCACACGGACAGAGGGGTTTGCAACCAAAGCATGAGAGTCTAGGAGCGAAAACACGCTGGCCTCCCCTTCGGAGGAACTGATATCAGAGAGGGTGAGATCATCAGGCAGGTGCTCGGAGCCAGGCACGCTATCAGCTTGAGCAAGGTTGACTGGCACTCTCCGAAAGGGGGGGGGGCTGTATTCCCGCGGGCTCGGCAGGCTGCAGAAAAATGGTTCAGCTTTCTGCAGAAATTGCAGGTCTTCCCCAGGGCAGGGCACACATTGAACTGATGGGTGGCAAAGTTGCAGTTGGGGCAGCGGCGAGCGACGCCGGACTTGGGTGGGGTTGGACCCTGTTGTCGCCGCGGGGCAATGTCCCGCCGCCGGCCGGCGGCAGAGGCGAAGTTGACCATTGACCGAATGGAGGCGTGGGTTCGAATCCCACTTCTGACACCATGTAAAGAAGTCTCAACAACACTTTGTCTTAACTGTAGTTTTATTAACTGTTCACATTATTACTATCTTAGCTGTACGTGGTCTGTCACCGTAGCTAGAGAGAGAGACACCAGGGAGGGAGCATGCAATTATACACCTAATAAGGGGAGTGGTTAAGGGTAGTGAGGTCACTATGTTAAAGGCACATGCACTAGCCATCTACAAAAACTGTACGCAATACTCCAGCTGTGGTCTCACCAAGACCCTGTACAACTGCAGTAGAACCTCCCTGCTGCTATACTCAAATCCTTTTGCTATGAATGCTAACATACCATTTCGCTTTCTTCACTGCTTGCTGCACCTGCATGCCTACTTTCAATGACTGGTGTACCATGACACCCAGGCCTCGTTGCATCTCCCCTTTTCCTAATCGGCCACCATTCAGATAATAGTCTACTTTCCTGTTTTTGCCACCAAAGTGGATAACCTAACATGTATCCACATTATACTGCACCTGCCATGCATTTGCCCACTCACCCAGACTATCCAAGTCACTTTGCATCCTCCTAGCATCATCCTCACAGCTAACACTGCCCCCCAGCTTCGTGTCATCCGCAAACCTGGAGATGTTGCATTCACTTCCCTCGTCCAAATCATTAATATATATTGTAAATAGCTGGGGTCCCGGCACTGAGCCTTGCGGTACCCCACTAGTCACTGCCTGCCATTCTGAAAAGGACCTGTTTACTTCCTGTCTGCCGGCCGGCCAGTTCTCTATCCATATCAGTACTGAACCCCCAATACCGTGTGCTTTAAGTTTGTATACTAATCTCTTATGTGGGACCTTGTCGAAAGCCTTCTGAAAGTCCAGATATAACACATCCACTGGTTCTCCCTTATCCACTCTACTAGTTACATCCTCGAAAAATTCTATAATATTCGTCAGACATGATTTACCTTTCGTAAATCCATGCTGACTTTGCCCAATGATTTCACCACTTTCCAAATGTGCTGCTATCCCATCTTTAATAACTGACACTAGCAGTTTCCCCGCTACCGATGTTAGACTAACTGGTCTGTAATTCCCCGTTTTCTCTCTCCCTCCCTTTTTAAAAAGTGGGGTTACATTAGCTACCCTCCAATCTTCAGGAACTACTCCAGAATCTAAAGAGTTTATAAAAATGATCACTAATGCATCCACTAATGCATCATGATTGATATGTTTTGCATTTCAATCAGGATAAATGAGAAATATACCAAGTTAAAAGTTGAAGAATAACATTTTCTGATCATCACCAAAAGTACAAACTAATTGTACAAATCTAAATTCTTCCGAAAACAAGTCATTGAGTTTTTCCAATCAACTCACATCTTAGTGCAGGGTGTAAGACATCGTTTGCAAAATATCTTTTGTATATTTAGCTCTAATGGCGTTTAACATATTGTATTATTCTAGGCATTATTTGGACTAATTCCATTATTTAATGCTATATTAATTTAATTAACATATGATAATAATATTTATTATTTGACAGTTCAGATAATAAAAGGCTTTCCATGAAAAAAAACGTAACAACCCCATGAGAATAGTCACACTGCTTCACCCTTGGGATACTAAATGTAACGGCTCTGCAAACCGATTGCCTAATCTGTGATTGGGTTTCCATACAGAGAAGGGAGGCACAGTGGTACAAATGGTAGAGTTGCTGTCCCACAACACCAGAGATCCAGGTTTGATCCTCGGTTGCGCTCAGTCGACCAAAACTACCTGATCTCCCAATTGCTAAACACTTTAATTTTACTTCGGAGTCACGTGAGTGATTCCGTGAAGATCCCAGCCCAGTGCGCATGTGCGGCATAATCGCACAGCTGTGCAGAACGCGGCCAGCGGGAGTCGGCAGCTCCCGCATCCAAGGAACGTGAGGTAAGTACTTACCTTAATCGGGCCTTGTGGTTTTTTGCTCCAGGGGGAGCAAAGTAGAGAGGCAGCGGCCCCCGTTTCGACTCCAGCAAAGGAGCCGACAGTGGAGGGGGAAAGGCGCTAACGGGACCGCACACACTGCGGACCGCTGCAGGGAGCTGCGCTGATGCCGGTCCGCTGAACAGCTGTTTGGTGAACAGCAGCGGACCGGCGGGAAGTTTAAAAACCCGACCGGCAGCCCTGCAGACTCCTGACAAGGAGAATCGCCGCCCGGGAACCGCTACAATGCCGCCTGAAAAACGGCAGGCAGCCTCTACATACAGGTAAGACAAAAATCTTCCCAATTTAACAGGTTCTACAGGAGCCAACTTCCTCCAAAACTGGAACAGGCTGGAGACAGCAAAAATAAGTATGTCTGTCTCCCCAAGCCAGAGGAGGTCATGGAGTTCACCTCCAGGAGAAAAAGGGGCACTGGCTGAATGCCAAGGGAGCTGACACTCCTACCCCAGTGCTATTGCACTAGCCATCTCCCTTGTCGAGGGATTGATGCAACAGCGGAGTTTGAGCTATGCCTCCTCCAATTTATAGCACACCCTTTTGCTCCCTCTTTTGAGGCTAGCTAAGGAGGCCAGGGCTGGGCTGGCTTAAACGCTGGGCAGGCGGACGAGAACAGCAGTATGCCAGGGGAGCAGGATCAGGAAGAGCTACTGGGTGTCGTGGGCCACTACATGGCTCCTCCACGCGACCATCTTCCCAACAAAGCCCTGCAGGAGCAGGCCTTTCTAGAGGCAAATCCGCAGGCAGCTGGGTCAGCAGACTCGCAGACAAGCAGCGAATTCTGAAGCTCCTAACAGAAGGGTCAAGATGTTACCGCCTTTGCTCGTTTTTTCCACGGATCATACTCACCTGGCAGGCGAGACGCCATGATCACCAAGGTGGTTCTCCCAGAATGAGACTATCCCGTTGCACTACCAGGGTGCTGACGCCTAAGATATTCCCAAATTTGGGATACTCGACTGAACAATGGTGCATATAGACCTGCCCGCAACCCCAAATATACGGGGCTATGCAAACCGCTGCTGCGGGAAGAGAGGCAGCTAAACCTGTGCGCCTCATGAGGGCAGGCCATGGAACGAGCAGGACATCGCATCCAACACCCAGCTGGCAGCACCCCTCGGCATCCACCAGCAATATCAAACAAGGACTGGTGAAAGCCTGGCGACCGCTTCACATTACCCCCAAAGTTCTTTTTAGACAGGGGCCCAGAGCGGAGCCGTGGGAAAATGCGCCGCCCCACCGACAGCACCAGCATACCAGCAAACTAGGCCTTCATGGAAAAAACAATAAACATGGAGGTAGGTAGTCTGGTTCCTCCCAGTTTACACTAAATAAGGGTGTTCTACTCACTGTGGGGGGGCATTTACGTTTGTGGATAAAGCATGGGATGCTGTCACAAATAACTAAAATATACTCAACAGTATTAGAGGATAAAAACAAATTCAAATTGGGCATATTACCGCCAGTTCAGCAATGCGCCCAAAGGGCATTTTCTCCCTCTAAGAAAAGAGAAGTGAGAAGGTCAAGCTGAACTAGAAAGGCTCATTACTAAACGGATCATGGGAGTAAAACATGAACCATTGGAATTTGTATCGAATATATTCACCAAAACTACAAAAGATGGTGAATGTAGCATCATCATTGATCTAATATCACTAAATAAATCTGTTGAGTATATACACTTTAAGATGGAGATGGGTTTTTGTCACTGCCAGACATCTGATCTCCCAAGGATACCTATGGGGAGCATTTATATGGAAGATGCTAACTATCTTATACCCATACACTAGGATCATTATAGATACCTAAATTTTTTTACCTGGATAATGGATATCCCGGTTAGGGCAACCATGGGAGCATAGAGCATTCCCTATGGTCTAACCTCAGCCCTAAACTATTATAAATATTAAAAAATGGCCATGAAAATATTAAGAAAACAAGCATAATCATGGCATATATTGGATGATATCCTCATATTAGGGGAAACAAAGGAATTAGCTGTGGCAGCAGTTCTAGCTACGAAACAGCTCCCTAAAGCTCTGAGGTTTATCCCACGCCCAGATAAACCAGAATTGAAGCGTTAACTACCAAGGATTATCTGGGCTTCAATAATAATTCCATCCATATGACTGTTACTTTGCCAAGATACTTGGGTCACTATAATCAAATCATGAATGTACCCACTAAAGCTATATCACAATTAAGGTGGTGGGCAGACATATATTTGGCATAGTTTTCAGCCCTATTATCATCACCAATCCCAACTTGGTTATTAAAAACCGATGCCAGTACTTTAGGCTGGGGAGCAACTAAACTCCGTATCCAGCACAGGTAACAGATGGACCAATTCACAAACATCGTTACTACACATACCGGGCATCAACCTCCCGGTGGCTCAGCACTTCAACTCCCCCTCCCACTCCGCCTCCGACCTCTCTGTCCTGGGTCTCCTCCATGGCCACAGCGAGCAGCACCGGAAATTGGAGGAACAGCACCTCATATTCCGTTTGGGGAGTCTACACCCCCGGGGCATGAACATCGAATTCTCCTAATTCTGTTAGTCCTTGCTGTCTCCTCCCCTTCCTCAGCCCCCCTGCTGTCTCCTCCCACCCTCCAGCCTTCTGGCTACTCCTCCTTTTCCCTTTCTTGTCCCCACCCACCCCCACCCCCGATCAGTCTGAAGAAGGGTTTCGGCCCGAAACGTTGCCTATTTCCTTCGCTCCATAGATGCTGCTGCACCCGCTGAGTTTCTCCAGCTTTTCTGTGTAACACTACTTGGGATTGGTGATCGCCTATTGGGCTAAAAAGCATATGCATTTCAAATGCAGCACGTACGTATGTGGTTACGGATTGATAATACTATGGTGGTGGCTTATATTAACCATATGGGGAGCATAATAATCATTATTGTGCAACAAATTGGTCAAACAGGTCTGGCAATGGTGTGTCAAAAGACATTTTAACTATCAGCTGCCTATGTCCTAGGAAGCTAGATACACAGTGGGAGACACCATGTCACGGGGTAAAATTAT